>NW_026699905.1:0-51115 GCF_030435755.1 Ochotona princeps | reverse complement strand
ACTCCATTTGGCTCACTAACTTCACACACCATCAGGCTTCCAAGCAGCTCTCAAGGAAACTGTTTTCACACTCTATGCTTAGTGCCTTTTGATTGCATTATCTAGGATTGAACGTGGTAGAGCATCCCACACAAACGAATGCTCCACATGCGGGTTTCACATGCCACCAACTCCACATTCACAGCCAACTTCAGCGCCACAGCCGTTTTCAGATAGCCCTCAATGCAAAGGCTCTAGACGCAAATATGGGTGTGAGAGCTAATTCAATCAAGGAAACAGTGCATGTTGGTGAAGGGCATATTGAAGAAGGATCAGCCGAGTGGTTCTTGTGGGAGAACAACTCCATTTGGCTCACTAACTTCACACACCATCAGGCTTCCAAGCAGCTCTCAAGGAAACTCAGTTTTCACACTCTATGCTTAGTGCCCTTTGAGTGCATTATCTAGGAATGAACCTGGTAGAGCATCCCACACAAACGAATGCTCCACATGCGGGTTTCACATGCCACCAACTCCACATTCACAGGCAACTTCAGCGCCACAGCCGTTTTCAGATAGCCCTCAATGCCAAGGCTCTAGACGCAAATATTGGTGTGAGAGCTAATTCAATCAAGGAAACACTGCATGTTGGTGAAGGGCATATTGAAGAAGGATCAGCCGAGTGGTTCTTGTGGGAGAACAACTCCATTTGGCTCACTAACTTCACACACCATCAGGCTTCCAAGCAGCTCTCAAGGAAACTCAGTTTTCACACTCTATGCTTAACGCCCTTTGAGTGCATTATCTAGGAACAAACTTGGTAGAGCATCCCACACAAACGAATGCTCCACATGCGGGTTTCACATGCCACCAACTCCACATTCTCAGGCAACTTCAGCGCCACAGCCGTTTTCAGATAGCCCTCAATGCAAAGGCTCTAGACACAAATATTGGTGTGAGAGCTAATTCAATCAAGGAAACACTGCATGTTGGTGAAGGGCATATTGAAGAAGGATCAGCCGAGTGGTTCTTGTGGGAGAACAACTCCATTTGGCTCACTAACTTCACACATCATCAGGCTTCCAAGCAGCTCTCAAGGAAACTCAGTTTTCACACTCTATGCTTAACGCGCTTTGAGTGCATTTTCTGGGAATGATCCTAGTAGAGCATCCCACACAATCGAATGCTCCACATGCGGGTTTCACATGCCACCAACACTCCACATTCTCAGGCAACTTCAGCACCACAGCCGTTTTCAGATAGCCCTCAATGCAAAGGCTCTAGACGCAAATATTGGTGTGAGAGCTAATTCAATCAAGGAAACACTGCATGTTGGTGAAGGGCATATTGAAGAAGTATCAGCCGAGTGGTTCTTGTGGGAGAACAACTCCATTTGGCTCACTAACTTCACACACCATCAGGCTTCCAAGCAGCTCTCAAGGAAACTCAGTTTTCACACTCTATCCTTAGTGCCCTATGAGTGACTTAGCTAGGAACAAACTTGGTAGAGCATCCCACACAAACGAATGCTCCACATGCAAGTTTCACATGCCACCAACTCCACATTCACAGGCAACTTAAGCACCACAGCCGTTTTCAGATAGCCCTCAATGCAAAGGCTCTAGACGCAAATATGGGTGTGAGAGCTAATTCAATCAAGGAAACACTGCATGTTGGTGAAGGGCATATTGAAGAAGGATCAGCCGAGTGGTTCTTGTGGGAGAACAACTCCATTTGGCTCACTAACTTCACACACCATCAGGCTTCCAAGCAGCTCTCAAGGAAACTCAGTTTTCACACTCTATGCTTAGTGCCCTATGAGAGACTTATCTAGGAACAAACTTGGTAGAGCATCCCACACAAACGAATGCTCCACATGCGGGTTTCACATGCCACCAACTCCACATTCACAGGCAACTTCAGCGCCACAGCCGTTTTCAGATAGCCCTCAATGCAAAGGCTCCAGACGCAAATATTGGTGTGAGAGCTAATTCAATCAAGGAAACACTGCATGTTGGTGAAGGGCATATTGAAGAAGGATCAGCCGAGTGGTTCTTGTGGGAGAACAACTCCATTTGGCTCACTAACTTCACACACCATCAGGCTTCCAAGCAGCTCTCAAGGAAACTCAGTTTTTCACACTCTATGCTTAGTGCCCTTTGAGTGCCTAGGACTGAAATGAAGCTTGGTGAGCATCCCACACAAACGAATGCTCCACATGCGGGTTTCACATGCCACCAACTCCACATCCACAGGCAACTTCAGCGCCACAGCCGTATTCAGATAGCCCTCAATGCAAAGGCTCTAGACGCAAATATTGGTGTGAGAGCTAATTCAATCAAGGAAACACTACATGTTGGTGAAGGGCATATTGAAGAAGGATCAGCCGAGTGGTTCTTGTGGGAGAACAACTCCATTTGGCTCACTAACTTCACACACCATCAGGCTTCCAAGCAGCTCTCAAGGAAACTCAGTTTTCACACTCTATGCTTAGTGCCTTTTGATTGCAGTATCTAGGATTGAACGTGGTAGAGCATGCCACACAAACGAATGCTCCACATGCGGGTTTCACATGCCACCAACTCCACATTCACAGGCAACTTCAGCGCCACAGTCATTTTCAGATAGCCCTCAATGCAAAGGCTCTAGACGCAAATATTGGTGTGAGAGCTAATTCAATCAAGGAAACACTGCATGTTGGTGAAGGGCATATTGAAGAAGGATCAGCCGAGTGGTTCTTGTGGGAGAACAACTCCATTTGGCTCACTAACTTCACACACCATCAGGCTTCCAAGCAGCTCTCAAGGAAACTCAGTTTTCACACTCTATCCTTAGTGCCCTATGAGTGACTTATCTAGGAACAAACTTGGTAGAGCATCCCACACAAACGAATGCTCCACATGCAAGTTTCACATGCCACCAACTCCACATTCACAGGCAACTTAAGCACCACAGCCGTTTTCAGATAGCCCTCAATGCAAAGGCTCTAGACGCAAATATGGGTGTGAGAGCTAATTCAATCAAGGAAACACTGCATGTTGGTGAAGGGCATATTGAAGAAGGATCAGCCGAGTGGTTCTTGTGGGAGAACAACTCCATTTGGCTCACTAACTTCACACACCATCAGGCTTCCAAGCAGCTCTCAAGGAAACTCAGTTTTCACACTCTATGCTTAGTGCCCTATGAGAGACTTATCTAGGAACAAACTTGGTAGAGCATCCCACACAAACGAATGCTCCACATGCGGGTTTCACATGCCACCAACTCCACATTCACAGGCAACTTCAGCGCCACAGTCATTTTCAGATAGCCCTCAATGCAAAGGCTCTAGACGCAAATATTGGTGTGAGAGCTAATTCAATCAAGGAAACACTGCATGTTGGTGAAGGGCATATTGAAGAAGGATCAGCCGAGTGGTTCTTGTGGGAGAACAACTCCATTTGGCTCACTAACTTCACACACCATCAGGCTTCCAAGCAGCTCTCAAGGCAACTCAGTTTTCACACTCTATGCTTAGTGCCCTTTGAGTGCATTATCTAGGAATGAACCTGGTAGAGCATCCCACACAAACGAATGCTCCACATGCGGGTTTCACATGCCACCAACTCCACATTCACAGGCAACTTCAGCGCCACAGCCGTTTTCAGATAGCCCTCAATGCAATGGCTCCAGACGCAAATATTGGTGTGAGAGCTAATTCAATCAAGGAAACACTGCATGTTGGTGAAGGGCATATTGAAGAAGGATCAGCCGAGTGGTTCTTGTGGGAGAACAACTCCATTTGGCTCACTAACTTCACACACCATCAGGCTTCCAAGCAGCTCTCAAGGAAACTCAGTTTTCACACTCTATGCTTAGTGCCCTTTGAGTGCCTAGGACTGAAATGAAGCTTGGTGAGCATCCCGCACAAACGAATGCTCCACATGCGGGTTTTCACATGCCACCAACTCCACATTCTCAGGCAACTTCAGCGCCACAGCCGTTTTCAGATAGCCCTCAATGCAAAGGCTCTAGACACAAATATTGGTGTGAGAGCTAATTCAATCAAGGAAACATTGCATGTTGGTGAAGGGCATATTGAAGAAGGATCAGCCGAGTGGTTCTTGTGGGAGAACAACTCCATTTGGCTCACTAACTTCACACACCATCAGGCTTCCAAGCAGCTCTCAAGGAAACTCAGTTTTCACACTCTATGCTTAACGCGCTTTGAGTGCATTTTCTGGGAATGATCCTAGTAGAGCATCCCACACAATCGAATGCTCCACATGCGGGTTTCACATGCCACCAACTCCACATTCTCAGGCAACTTCAGCACCACAGCCGTTTTCAGATAGCCCTCAATGCAAAGGCTCTAGACGCAAATATTGGTGTGAGAGCTAATTCAATCAAGGAAACACTGCATGTTGGTGAAGGGCATATTGAAGAAGGATCAGCCGAGTGGTTCTTGTGGGAGAACAACTCCATTTGGCTCACTAACTTCACACACCATCAGGCTTCCAAGCAGCTCTCAAGAAAACTCAGTTTTCACACTCTATGCTTAGTGCCTTTTGATTGCATTATCTAGGAATGATCCTGGTAGAGCATCCCACACAAACGAATGCTCCACATGCGGGTTTCACATGCCACCAACTCCACATTCACAGGCAACTTCAGCGCCACAGCCGTTTTCAGATAGCCCTCAATGCAAAGGCTCTAGACGCAAATATTGGTGTGAGAGCTAATTCAATCAAGGAAACACTGCATGTTGGTGAAGGGCATATTGAAGAAGGATCAGCCGAGTGGTTCTTGTGGGAGAACAACTCCATTTGGCTCACTAACTTCACACACCATCAGGCTTCCAAGCAGCTCTCAAGGAAACTCAGTTTTCACACTCTATGCTTAGTGCCCTTTGAGTGCCCAGGACTGAAATGAAGCTTGGTAAGCATCCCACACAATCGAATGCTCCACATGCGGGTTTCACATGCCACCAACTCCACATTCTCAGGCAACTTCAGCGCCACAGCCGTTTTCAGATAGCCCTCAATGCAAAGGCTCTAGACGCAAATATTGGTGTGAGAGCTAATTCAATCAAGGAAACACTGCATGTTGGTGAAGGGCATATTGAAGAAGGATCAGCCGAGTGGTTCTTGTGGGAGAACAACTCCATTTGGCTCACTAACTTCACACACCATCAGGCTTCCAAGCAGCTCTCAAGGAAACTCAGTTTTCACACTCTATGCTTAGTGCCCTTTGAGTGCATTATCTAGGAATGAACCTGGTAGAGCATCCCACACAAACGAATGCTCCACATGCGGGTTTTCACATGCCACCAACTCCACATTCACAGGCAACTTCAGCGCCACAGCCGTTTTCAGATAGCCCTCAATGCAAAGGCTCCAGACGCAAATATTGGTGTGAGAGCTAATTCAATCAAGGAAACACTGCATGTTGGTGAAGGGCATATTGAAGAAGGATCAGCCGAGTGGTTCCTGTGGGAGAACAACTCCATTTGGCTCACTAACTTCACACACCATCAGGCTTCCAAGCAGCTCTCAAGGAAACTCAGTTTTCAAACTCTAAGCTTAGTGCCCTTTGAGTGCCTAGGACTGAAATGAAGCTTGGTGAGCATCCCACACAAACGAATGCTCCACATGCGGGTTTCACATGCCACCAACTCCACATCCACAGGCAACTTCAGCGCCACAGCCGTTTTCAGATAGCCCTCAATGCAAAGGCTCTAGACGCAAATATTGGTGTGAGAGCTAATTCAATCAAGGAAACACTGCATGTTGGTGAAGGGCATATTGAAGAAGGATCAGCCGAGTGGTTCTTGTGGGAGAACAACTCCATTTGGCTCACTAACTTCACACACCATCAGGCTTCCAAGCAGCTCTCAAGGAAACTCAGTTTTCACACTCTATGCTTAGTGCCCTTTGAGTGCCTAGAAGTGAAATGAAGCTTGGTGAGCATCCCACACAAACGAATGCTCCACATGCGGGTTTCACATGCCACCAACTCCACATTCACAGGCAACTTCAGCGCCACAGTCATTTTCAGATAGCCCTCAATGCAAAGGCTCTAGACGCAAATATTGGTGTGAGAGCTAATTCAATCAAGGAAACACTGCATGTTGGTGAAGGGCATATTGAAGAAGGATCAGCCGAGTGGTTCTTGTGGGAGAACAACTCCATTTGGCTCACTAACTTCACACACCATCAGGCTTCCAAGCAGCTCTCAAGGAAACTCAGTTTTCACACTCTATGCTTAGTGCCTTTTGATTGCATTATCTAGGATTGAACGTGGTAGAGCATCCCACACAATCGAATGCTCCACATGCGGGTTTTCACATGCCACCAACTCCACATTCTCAGGCAACTTCAGCGCCACAGCCGTTTTCAGATAGCCCTCAATGCAAAGGCTCTAGACGCAAATATTGGTGTGAGAGCTAATTCAATCAAGGAAACACTGCATGTTGGTGAAGGGCATATTGAAGAAGGATCAGCCGAGTGGTTCTTGTGGGAGAACAACTCCATTTGGCTCACTAACTTCACACACCATCAGGCTTCCAAGCAGCTCTCAAGGAAACTCAGTTTTCACACTCTATGCTTAGTGCCCTTTGAGTGCCTAGAAGTGAAATGTAGCTTGGTGAGCATCCCACACAAACGAATGCTCCACATGCGGGTTTCACATGCCACCAACTCCACATTCACAGGCAACTTCAGCGCCACAGTCATTTTCAGATAGCCCTCAATGCAAAGGCTCTAGACGCAAATATTGGTGTGAGAGCTAATTTAATCAAGGAAACACTGCATGTTGGTGAAGGGCATATTGAAGAAGGATCAGCCGAGTGGTTCTTGTGGGAGAACAACTCCATTTGGCTTACTAACTTCACACACCATCAGGCTTCCAAGCAGCTCTCAAGGAAACTCAGTTTTCACACTCTATGCTTAGTGCCCTTTGAGTGCATTATCTAGGAATGAACCTGGTAGAGCATCCCACACAAACGAATGCTCCACATGCGGGTTTCACATGCCACCAACTCCACATTCTCAGGCAACTTCAGCGCCACAGCCGTTTTCAGATAGCCCTCAATGCAAAGGCTCCAGACGCAAACATTGGTGTGACAGCTAATTCAATCAAGGAAACACTGCATGTTGGTGAAGGGCATATTGAAGAAGGATCAGCCGAGTGGTTCTTGTGGGAGAACAACTCCATTTGGCTCACTAACTTCACACACCATCAGGCTTCCAAGCAGCTCTCAAGGAAACTCAGTTTTCACACTCTATGCTTAGTGCCCTTTGAGTGCCTAGGACTGAAATGAAGCTTGGTAAGCATTCAACACAATCGAATGCTCCACATGCGGGTTTCACATGCCACCAACTCCACATCCACAGGCAACTTCAGCGCCACAGCCGTTTTCAGATAGCCCTCAATGCAAAGGCTCTAGACGCAAATATTGGTGTGAGAGCTAATTCAATCAAGGAAACACTGCAGGTTGGTGAAGGGCATATTGAAGAAGGATCAGCCGAGTGGTTCTTGTGGGAGAACAACTCCATTTGGCTCACTAACTTCACACACCATCAGGCTTCCAAGCAGCTCTCAAGGAAACTCAGTTTTCACACTCTATGTTTAGTGCCCTATGAGTGACTTATCTAGGAACAAACTTGGTAGAGCATCCCACACAAACGAATGCTCCACATGCGGGTTTCACATGCCACCAACTCCACATTCTCAGGCAACTTTAGCGCCACAGCCGTTTTCAGATAGCCCTCAATGCAAAGGCTCTAGACGCAAATATGGGTGTGAGAGCTAATTCAATCAAGGAAACACTGCATGTTGGTGAAGGGCATATTGAAGAAGGATCAGCCGAGTGGTTCTTGTGGGAGAACAACTCCATTTGGCTCACTAACTTCACACACCATCAGGCTTCCAAGCAGCTCTCAAGGAAACTCAGTTTTCACACTCTATGCTTAGTGCCTTTTGATTGCATTATCTAGGATTGAACGTGGTAGAGCATCCCACACAAACGAATGCTCCACATGCGGGTTTCACATGCCACCAACTCCACATTCACAGGCAACTTGAGCGCCACAGCCATTTTCAGATAGCCCTCAATGCAAAGGCTCCAGACGCAAATATTGGTGTGAGAGCTAATTCAATCAAGGAAACACTGCATGTTGGTGAAGGGCATATTGAAGAAGGATCAGCCGAGTGGTTCTTGTGGGAGAACAACTCCATTTGGCTCACTAACTTCACACACCATCAGGCTTCCAAGCAGCTCTCAAGGAAACTCAGTTTTCACACTCTATGCTTAGTGCCTTTTGATTGCATTATCTAGGATTGAACGTGGTAGAGCATCCCACACAAACGAATGCTCCACATGCGGGTTTCACATGCCACCAACTCCACATTCACAGGCAACTTCAGCGCCACAGCCGTTTTCAGATAGCCCTCAATGCAAAGGCTCTAGACGCAAATATGGGTGTGAGAGCTAATTCAATCAAGGAAACACTGCATGTTGGTGAAGGGCATATTGAAGAAGGATCAGCCGAGTGGTTCTTGTGGGAGAACAACTCCATTTGGCTCACTAACTTCACACACCATCAGGCTTCCAAGCAGCTCTCAAGGAAACTCAGTTTTCACACTCTATGCTTAACGCGATTTGAGTGCATTTTCCGGGAATGATCCTAGTAGAGCATCCCACACAATCGAATGCTCCACATGCGGGTTTCACATGCCACCAACTCCACATTCTCAGGCAACTTCAGCACCACAGCCGTTTTCAGATAGCCCTCAATGCAAAGGCTCTAGACGCAAATATTGGTGTGAGAGCTAATTCAATCAAGGAAACACTGCATGTTGGTGAAGGGCATATTGAAGAAGGATCAGCCGAGTGGTTCTTGTGGGAGAACAACTCCATTTGGCTCACTAACTTCACACACCATCAGGCTTCCAAGCAGCTCTCAAGAAAACTCAGTTTTCACACTCTATGCTTAGTGCCTTTTGATTGCATTATCTAGGATTGAACGTGGTAGAGCATCCCACACAAACGAATGCTCCACATGCGGGTTTCACATGCCACCAACTCCACATTCACAGGCAACTTCAGCGCCACAGCCGTTTTCAGATAGCCCTCAATGCAAAGGCTCTAGACGCAAATATTGGTGTGAGAGCTAATTCAATCAAGGAAACACTGCAGGTTGGTGAAGGGCATATTGAAGAAGGATCAGCCGAGTGGTTCTTGTGGGAGAACAACTCCATTTGGCTCACTAACTTCACACACCATCAGGCTTCCAAGCAGCTCTCAAGGAAACTCAGTTTTCACACTCTATGCTTAGTGCCTTTTGATTGCATTATCTAGGATTGAACGTGGTGAGCATCCCACACAAACGAATGCTCCACATGCGGGTTTCACATGCCACCAACTCCACATTCACAGGCAACTTCAGCGCCACAGCCGTTTTCAGATAGCCCTCAATGCAAAGGCTCTACACGCAAATATTGGTGTGAGAGCTAATTCAATCAAGGAAACACTGCATGTTGGTGAAGGGCATATTGAAGAAGGATCAGCCGAGTGGTTCTTGTGGGAGAACAACTCCATTTGGCTCACTAACTTCACACACCATCAGGCTTCCAAGCAGCTCTCAAGGAAACTCAGTTTTCACACTCTATGCTTAGTGCCCTTTGAGTGCCTAGGACTGAAATGAAGCTTGGTAAGCATCCCACACAATTGAATGCTCCACATGCGGGTTTCACATGCCACCAACTCCACATTCTCAGGCAACTTCAGCGCCACAGCCGTTTTCAGATAGCCCTCAATGCAAAGGCTCTAGACGCAAATATTGGTGTGAGAGCTAATTCAATCAAGGAAACACTGCATGTTGGTGAAGGGCATATTGAAGAAGGATCAGCCGAGTGGTTCTTGTGGGAGAACAACTCCATTTGGCTCACTAACTTCACACACCATCAGGCTTCCAAGCAGCTCTCAAGGAAACTCAGTTTTCACACTCTATGCTTAGTGCCCTTTGAGTGCCTAGGACTGAAATGAAGCTTGGTGAGCATCCCACACAAACGAATGCTCCACATGCGGGTTTCACATGCCACCAACTCCACATTCTCATGCAACTTCAGCGCCACAGCCGTTTTCAGATAGCCCTCAATGCAAAGGCTCTAGACGCAAATATTGGTGTGAGAGCTAATTCAATCAAGAAAACACTGCATGTTGGTGAAGGGCATATTGAAGAAGGATCAGCCGAGTGGTTCTTGTGGGAGAACAACTCCATTTGGCTCACTAACTTCACACACCATCAGGCTTCCAAGCAGCTCTCAAGGAAACTCAGTTTTCACACTCTATGCTTAACGCGATTTGAGTGCATTTTCTGGGAATGATCCTAGTAGAGCATCCCACACAATCGAATGCTCCACATGCGGGTTTCACATGCCACCAACTCCACATTCTCAGGCAACTTCAGCGCCACAGCCGTTTTCAGATAGCCCTCAATGCAAAGGCTCTAGACGCAAATATTGGTGTGAGAGCTAATTCAATCAAGGAAACACTGCATGTTGGTGAAGGGCATATTGAAGAAGGATCAGCCGAGTGGTTCTTGTGGGAGAACAACTCCATTTGGCTCACTAACTTCACACACCATCAGGCTTCCAAGCAGCTCTCAAGGAAACTCAGTTTTCACACTCTATGCTTAACGCGATTTGAGTGCATTTTCTGGGAATGATCCTAGTAGAGCATCCCACACAATCGAATGCTCCACATGCGGGTTTCACATGCCACCAACTCCACATCCACAGGCAACTTCAGCACCACAGCCGTTTTCAGATAGCCCTCAATGCAAAGGCTCTAGACGCAAATATTGGTGTGAGAGCTAATTCAATCAAGGAAACACTGCATGTTGGTGAAGAGCATATTGAAGAAGGATCAGCCGAGTGGTTCTTGTGGGAGAACAACTCCATTTGGCTCACTAACTTCACACACCATCAGGCTTCCAAGCAGCTCTCAAGGAAACTCAGTTTTCACACTCTATGTTTAGTGCCCTATGAGTGACTTATCTAGGAACAAACTTGGTAGAGCATCCCACACAAACGAATGCTCCACATGCGGGTTTCACATGCCACCAACTCCACATTCTCAGGCAACTTCAGCGCCACAGCCATTTTCAGATAGCCCTCAATGCAAAGGCTCTAGACGCAAATATGGGTGTGAGAGCTAATTCAATCAAGGAAACACTGCATGTTGGTGAAGGGCATATTGAAGAAGGATCAGCCGAGTGGTTCTTGTGGGAGAACAACTCCATTTGGCTCACTAACTTCACACATCATCAGGCTTCCAAGCAGCTCTCAAGGAAACTCAGTTTTCACACTCTATGTTTAGTGCCCTATGAGTGACTTATCTAGGAACAAACTTGGTAGAGCATCCCACACAAACGAATGCTCCACATGCGGGTTTCACATGCCACCAACTCCACATTCACAGGCAACTTCAGCGCCACAGCCATTTTCAGATAGCCCTCAATGCAAAGGCTCTAGACGCAAATATGGGTGTGAGAGCTAATTCAATCAAGGAAACACTGCATGTTGGTGAAGGGCATATTGAAGAAGGATCAGCCGAGTGGTTCTTGTGGGAGAACAACTCCATTTGGCTCACTAACTTCACACACCATCAGGCTTCCAAGCAGCTCTCAAGGAAACTCAGTTTTCACACTCTATGCTTAGTGCCTTTTGATTGCATTATCTAGGATTGAACGTGGTAGAGCATCCCACACAATCGAATGCTCCACATGCGGGTTTCACATGCCACCAACTCCACATCCACAGGCAACTTCAGCGCCACAGCCGTTTTCAGATAGCCCTCAATGCAAAGGCTCTAGACGCAAATATGGGTGTGAGAGCTAATTCAATCAAGGAAACACTGCATGTTGGTGAAGGGCATATTGAAGAAGGATCAGCCGAGTGGTTCTTGTGGGAGAACAACTCCATTTGGCTCACTAACTTCACACACCATCAGGCTTCCAAGCAGCTCTCAAGGAAACTCAGTTTTCACACTCTATGTTTAGTGCCCTATGAGTGACTTATCTAGGAACAAACTTGGTAGAGCATCCCACACAAACGAATGCTCCACATGCGGGTTTCACATGCCACCAACTCCACATTCTCAGGCAACTTCAGCGCCACAGCCGTTTTCAGATAGCCCTCAATGCCAAGGCTCTAGACGCAAATATGGGTGTGAGAGCTAATTCAATCAAGGAAACACTGCATGTTGGTGAAGGGCATATTGAAGAAGGATCAGCCGAGTGGTTCTTGTGGGAGAACAACTCCATTTGGCTCACTAACTTCACACACCATCAGGCTTCCAAGCAGCTCTCAAGGAAACTCAGTTTTCACACTCTATGCTTAGTGCCCTTTGAGTGCCTAGGAGTGAAATGAAGCTTGGTGAGCATCCCACACAAACGAATGCTCCACATGCGGGTTTCACATGCCACCAACTCCACATCCACAGGCAACTTCAGCGCCACAGCCGTTTTCAGATAGCCCTCAATGCAAAGGCTCTAGACGCAAATATTGGTGTGAGAGCTAATTCAATCAAGGAAACACTGCATGTTGGTGAAGGGCATATTGAAGAAGGATCAGCCGAGTGGTTCTTGTGGGAGAACAACTCCATTTGGCTCACTAACTTCACACACCATCAGGCTTCCAAGCAGCTCTCAAGGAAACTCAGTTTTCACACTCTATGCTTAGTGCCCTTTGAGTGCATTATCTAGGAATGAACCTGGTAGAGCATCCCACACAAACGAATGCTCCACATGCGGGTTTCACATGCCACCAACTCCACATTCTCAGGCAACTTCAGCGCCACAGCCGTTTTCAGATAGCCCTCAATGCCAAGGCTCTAGACGCAAATATGGGTGTGAGAGCTAATTCAATCAAGGAAACACTGCATGTTGGTGAAGGGCATATTGAAGAAGGATCAGCCGAGTGGTTCTTGTGGGAGAACAACTCCATTTGGCTCACTAACTTCACACACCATCAGGCTTCCAAGCAGCTCTCAAGGAAACTCAGTTTTCACACTCTATGCTTAGTGCCCTTTGAGTGCCTAGAAGTGAAATGAAGCTTGGTGAGCATCCCACACAAACGAATGCTCCACATGCGGGTTTCACATGCCACCAACTCCACATTCTCAGGCAACTTCAGCGCCACAGCCGTTTTCAGATAGCCCTCAATGCAAAGGCTCTAGATGCAAATATGGGTGTGAGAGCTAATTCAATCAAGGAAACACTGCATGTTGGTGAAGGGCATATTGAAGAAGGATCAGCCGAGTGGTTCTTGTGGGAGAACAACTCCATTTGGCTCACTAACTTCACACACCATCAGGCTTCCAAGCAGCTCTCAAGGAAACTCAGTTTTCACACTCTATGCTTACTGCCCTTTGAGTGCATTATCTAGGAATGAACCTGGTAGAGCATCCCACACAAACGAATGCTCCACATGCGGGTTTCACATGCCACCAACTCCACATCCACAGGCAACTTCAGCGCCACAGCCGTTTTCAGATAGCCCTCAATGCAAAGGCTCTAGACGCAAATATTGGTGTAAGAGCTAATTCAATCAAGGAAACACTGCATGTTGGTGAAGGGCATATTGAAGAAGGATCAGCCGAGTGGTTCTTGTGGGAGAACAACTCCATTTGGCTCACTAACTTCACACACCATCAGGCTTCCAAGCAGCTCTCAAGGAAACTCAGTTTTCACACTCTATGCTTAGTGCCCTTTGAGTGCCTAGAAGTGAAATGAAGCTTGGTGAGCATCCCACACAAACGAATGCTCCACATGCGGGTTTCACATGCCACCAACTCCACATTCACAGGCAACTTCAGCGCCACAGCCGTTTTCAGATAGCCCTCAATGCAAAGGCTCTAGATGCAAATATGGGTGTGAGAGATAATTCAATCAAGGAAACACTGCATGTTGGTGAAGGGCATATTGAAGAAGGATCAGCCGAGTGGTTCTTGTGGGAGAACAACTCCATTTGGCTCACTAACTTCACACACCATCAGGCTTCCAAGCAGCTCTCAAGGAAACTCAGTTTTCACACTCTATGCTTAGTGCCCTTTGAGTGCATTATCTAGGAATGAACCTGGTAGAGCATCCCACACAAACGAATGCTCCACATGCGGGTTTCACATGCCACCAACTCCACATTCTCAGGCAACTTCAGCGCCACAGCCGTTTTCAGATAGCCCTCAATGCCAAGGCTCTAGACGCAAATATGGGTGTGAGAGCTAATTCAATCAAGGAAACACTGCATGTTGGTGAAGGGCATATTGAAGAAGGATCAGCCGAGTGGTTCTTGTGGGAGAACAACTCCATTTGGCTCACTAACTTCACACACCATCAGGCTTCCAAGCAGCTCTCAAGGAAACTCAGTTTTCACACTCTATGCTTAGTGCCCTTTGAGTGCCTAGGAGTGAAATGAAGCTTGGTGAGCATCCCACACAAACGAATGCTCCACATGCGGGTTTCACATGCCACCAACTCCACATCCACAGGCAACTTCAGCGCCACAGCCGTTTTCAGATAGCCCTCAATGCAAAGGCTCTAGACGCAAATATTGGTGTGAGAGCTAATTCAATCAAGGAAACACTGCATGTTGGTGAAGGGCATATTGAAGAAGGATCAGCCGAGTGGTTCTTGTGGGAGAACAACTCCATTTGGCTCACTAACTTCACACACCATCAGGCTTCCAAGCAGCTCTCAAGGAAACTCAGTTTTCACACTCTATGCTTAGTGCCCTTTGAGTGCATTATCTAGGAATGAACCTGGTAGAGCATCCCACACAAACGAATGCTCCACATGCGGGTTTCACATGCCACCAACTCCACATTCTCAGGCAACTTCAGCGCCACAGCCGTTTTCAGATAGCCCTCAATGCCAAGGCTCTAGACGCAAATATGGGTGTGAGAGCTAATTCAATCAAGGAAACACTGCATGTTGGTGAAGGGCATATTGAAGAAGGATCAGCCGAGTGGTTCTTGTGGGAGAACAACTCCATTTGGCTCACTAACTTCACACACCATCAGGCTTCCAAGCAGCTCTCAAGGAAACTCAGTTTTCACACTCTATGCTTAGTGCCCTTTGAGTGCCTAGAAGTGAAATGAAGCTTGGTGAGCATCCCACACAAACGAATGCTCCACATGCGGGTTTCACATGCCACCAACTCCACATTCTCAGGCAACTTCAGCGCCACAGCCGTTTTCAGATAGCCCTCAATGCAAAGGCTCTAGATGCAAATATGGGTGTGAGAGCTAATTCAATCAAGGAAACACTGCATGTTGGTGAAGGGCATATTGAAGAAGGATCAGCCGAGTGGTTCTTGTGGGAGAACAACTCCATTTGGCTCACTAACTTCACACACCATCAGGCTTCCAAGCAGCTCTCAAGGAAACTCAGTTTTCACACTCTATGCTTACTGCCCTTTGAGTGCATTATCTAGGAATGAACCTGGTAGAGCATCCCACACAAACGAATGCTCCACATGCGGGTTTCACATGCCACCAACTCCACATCCACAGGCAACTTCAGCGCCACAGCCGTTTTCAGATAGCCCTCAATGCAAAGGCTCTAGACGCAAATATTGGTGTAAGAGCTAATTCAATCAAGGAAACACTGCATGTTGGTGAAGGGCATATTGAAGAAGGATCAGCCGAGTGGTTCTTGTGGGAGAACAACTCCATTTGGCTCACTAACTTCACACACCATCAGGCTTCCAAGCAGCTCTCAAGGAAACTCAGTTTTCACACTCTATGCTTAGTGCCCTTTGAGTGCCTAGAAGTGAAATGAAGCTTGGTGAGCATCCCACACAAACGAATGCTCCACATGCGGGTTTCACATGCCACCAACTCCACATTCACAGGCAACTTCAGCGCCACAGCCGTTTTCAGATAGCCCTCAATGCAAAGGCTCTAGATGCAAATATGGGTGTGAGAGATAATTCAATCAAGGAAACACTGCATGTTGGTGAAGGGCATATTGAAGAAGGATCAGCCGAGTGGTTCTTGTGGGAGAACAACTCCATTTGGCTCACTAACTTCACACACCATCAGGCTTCCAAGCAGCTCTCAAGGAAACTCAGTTTTCACACTCTATGCTTAGTGCCCTTTGAGTGCATTATCTAGGAATGAACCTGGTAGAGCATCCCACACAAACGAATGCTCCACATGCGGGTTTCACATGCCACCAACTCCACATTCTCAGGCAACTTCAGCGCCACAGCCGTTTTCAGATAGCCCTCAATGCAAAGGCTCTAGACGCAAATATTGGTGTGAGAGCTAATTCAATCAAGGAAACACTGCATGTTGGTGAAGGGCATATTGAAGAAGGATCAGCCGAGTGGTTCTTGTGGGAGAACAACTCCATTTGGCTCACTAACTTCACACACCATCAGGCTTCCAAGCAGCTCTCAAGGAAACTCAGTTTTCACACTCTATGCTTAACGCGCTTTGAGTGCATTTTCTGGGAATGATCCTAGTAGAGCATCCCACACAATCGAATGCTCCACATGCGGGTTTCACATGCCACCAACTCCACATTCTCAGGCAACTTCAGCACCACAGCCGTTTTCAGATAGCCCTCAATGCAAAGGCTCTAGACGCAAATATTGGTGTGAGAGCTAATTCAATCAAGGAAACACTGCATGTTGGTGAAGGGCATATTGAAGAAGGATCAGCCGTGTGGTTCTTGTGGGAGAACAACTCCATTTGGCTCACTAACTTCACACACCATCAGGCTTCCAAGCAGCTCTCAAGGAAACTCAGTTTTCACACTCTATGTTTAGTGCCTTTTGATTGCATTATCTAGGATTGAACGTGGTAGAGCATCCCACACAAACGAATGCTCCACATGCGGGTTTCACATGCCACCAACTCCACATTCACAGGCAACTTCAGCGCCACAGCCATTTTCAGATAGCCCTCAATGCAAAGGCTCTAGACGCAAATATGGGTGTGAGAGCTAATTCAATCAAGGAAACACTGCATGTTGGTGAAGGGCATATTGAAGAAGGATCAGCCGAGTGGTTCTTGTGGGAGAACAACTCCATTTGGCTCACTAACTTCACACACCATCAGGCTTCCAAGCAGCTCTCAAGGAAACTCAGTTTTCACACTCTATGCTTAGTGCCTTTTGATTGCATTATCTAGGATTGAACGTGGTAGAGCATCCCACACAATCGAATGCTCCACATGCGGGTTTCACATGCCACCAACTCCACATTCACAGGCAACTTCAGCGCCACAGCCGTTTTCAGATAGCCCTCAATGCCAAGGCTCTAGACGCAAATATGGGTGTGAGAGCTAATTCAATCAAGGAAACACTGCATGTTGGTGAAGGGCATATTGAAGAAGGATCAGCCGAGTGGTTCTTGTGGGAGAACAACTCCATTTGGCTCACTAACTTCACACACCATCAGGCTTCCAAGCAGCTCTCAAGGAAACTCAGTTTTCACACTCTATGTTTAGTGCCCTATGAGTGACTTATCTAGGAACAAACTTGGTAGAGCATCCCACACAAACGAATGCTCCACATGCGGGTTTCACATGCCACCAACTCCACATTCTCAGGCAACTTCAGCGCCACAGCCGTTTTCAGATAGCCCTCAATGCCAAGGCTCTAGACGCAAATATTGGTGTGAGAGATAATTCAATCAAGGAAACACTGCATGTTGGTGAAGGGCATATTGAAGAAGGATCAGCCGAGTGGTTCTTGTGGGAGAACAACTCCATTTGGCTCACTAACTTCACACACCATCAGGCTTCCAAGCAGCTCTCAAGGAAACTCAGTTTTCACACTCTATGCTTAGTGCCTTTTGATTGCATTATCTAGGATTGAACGTGGTAGAGCATCCCACACAAACGAATGCTCCACATGCGGGTTTCACATGCCACCAACTCCACATTCTCAGGCAAATTCAGCGCCACAGCCGTTTTCAGATAGCCCTCAATGCAAAGGCTCTAGACGCAAATATTGGTGTGAGAGCTAATTCAATCAAGGAAACACTGCATGTTGGTGAAGGGCATATTGAAGAAGGATCAGCCGAGTGGTTCTTGTGGGAGAACAACTCCATTTGGCTCACTAACTTCACACACCATCAGGCTTCCAAGCAGCTCTCAAGGAAACTCAGTTTTCACACTCTATGCTTAGTGCCTTTTGATTGCATTATCTAGGATTGAACGTGGTAGAGCATCCCACACAAACGAATGCTCCACATGCGGGTTTCACATGCCACCAACTCCACATTCACAGGCAACTTCAGCGCCACAGCCGTTTTCAGATAGCCCTCAATGCAAAGGCTCTAGACGCAAATATGGGTGTGAGAGCTAATTCAATCAAGGAAACACTGCATGTTGGTGAAGGGCATATTGAAGAAGGATCAGCCGAGTGGTTCTTGTGGGAGAACAACTCCATTTGGCTCACTAACTTCACACACCATCAGGCTTCCAAGCAGCTCTCAAGGAAACTCAGTTTTCACACTCTATGCTTAGTGCCCTTTTAGTGCCTAGGACTGAAATGAAGCTTGGTAAGCATCCCACACAATCGAATGCTCCACATGCGGGTTTCACATGCCACCAACTCAACATTCTCAGGCAACTTCAGCGCCACAGCCGTTTTCAGATAGCCCTCAATGCAAAGGCTCTAGACGCAAATATTGGTGTGAGAGATAATTCAATCAAGGAAACACTGCATGTTGGTGAAGGGCATATTGAAGAAGGATCAGCCGAGTGGTTTCTGTGTTAGAACAACTCCATTTGGCTCACTAACTTCACACACCATCAGGCTTCCAAGCAGCTCTCAAGGAAACTCAGTTTTCACACTCTATGCTTAGTGCCCTTTGAGTGCCTAGAAGTGAAATGAAGCTTGGTGAGCATCCCACACAAACGAATGCTCCACATGCGGGTTTCACATGCCACCAACTCCACATTCTCAGGCAACTTGAGCGCCACAGCCGTTTTCAGATAGCCCTCAATGCAAAGGCTCTAGATGCAATATGGGTGTGAGAGCTAATTCAATCAAGGAAACACTGCATGTTGGTGAAGGGCATATTGAAGAAGGATCAGCCGAGTGGTTCTTGTGGGAGAACAACTCCATTTGGCTCACTAACTTCACACACCATCAGGCTTCCAAGCAGCTCTCAAGGAAACTCAGTTTTCACACTCTATGCTTAGTGCCCTTTGAGTGCCTAGGAGTGAAATGAAGCTTGGTGAGCATCCCACACAAACGAATGCTCCACATGCGGGTTTCACATGCCACCAACTCCACATCCACAGGCAACTTCAGCGCCACAGCCGTTTTCAGATAGCCCTCAATGCAAAGGCTCTAGACGCAAATATTGGTGTGAGAGCTAATTCAATCAAGGAAACACTGCATGTTGGTGAAGGGCATATTGAAGAAGGATCAGCCGAGTGGTTCTTGTGGGAGAACAACTCCATTTGGCTCACTAACTTCACACACCATCAGGCTTCCAAGCAGCTCTCAAGGAAACTCAGTTTTCACACTCTATGCTTAGTGCCCTTTGAGTGCATTATCTAGGAATGAACCTGGTAGAGCATCCCACACAAACGAATGCTCCACATGCGGGTTTCACATGCCACCAACTCCACATTCTCAGGCAACTTCAGCGCCACAGCCGTTTTCAGATAGCCCTCAATGCCAAGGCTCTAGACGCAAATATGGGTGTGAGAGCTAATTCAATCAAGGAAACACTGCATGTTGGTGAAGGGCATATTGAAGAAGGATCAGCCGAGTGGTTCTTGTGGGAGAACAACTCCATTTGGCTCACTAACTTCACACACCATCAGGCTTCCAAGCAGCTCTCAAGGAAACTCAGTTTTCACACTCTATGCTTAGTGCCCTTTGAGTGCCTAGAAGTGAAATGAAGCTTGGTGAGCATCCCACACAAACGAATGCTCCACATGCGGGTTTCACATGCCACCAACTCCACATTCTCAGGCAACTTCAGCGCCACAGCCGTTTTCAGATAGCCCTCAATGCAAAGGCTCTAGATGCAAATATGGGTGTGAGAGCTAATTCAATCAAGGAAACACTGCATGTTGGTGAAGGGCATATTGAAGAAGGATCAGCCGAGTGGTTCTTGTGGGAGAACAACTCCATTTGGCTCACTAACTTCACACACCATCAGGCTTCCAAGCAGCTCTCAAGGAAACTCAGTTTTCACACTCTATGCTTACTGCCCTTTGAGTGCATTATCTAGGAATGAACCTGGTAGAGCATCCCACACAAACGAATGCTCCACATGCGGGTTTCACATGCCACCAACTCCACATCCACAGGCAACTTCAGCGCCACAGCCGTTTTCAGATAGCCCTCAATGCAAAGGCTCTAGACGCAAATATTGGTGTAAGAGCTAATTCAATCAAGGAAACACTGCATGTTGGTGAAGGGCATATTGAAGAAGGATCAGCCGAGTGGTTCTTGTGGGAGAACAACTCCATTTGGCTCACTAACTTCACACACCATCAGGCTTCCAAGCAGCTCTCAAGGAAACTCAGTTTTCACACTCTATGCTTAGTGCCCTTTGAGTGCATTATCTTGGAATGAACCTGGTAGAGCATCCCACACAAACGAATGCTCCACATGCGGGTTTCACATGCCACCAACTCCACATTCTCAGGCAACTTCAGCGCCACAGCCGTTTTCAGATAGCCCTCAATGCCAAGGCTCTAGACGCAAATATTGGTGTGAGAGCTAATCCAATCAAGGAAACACTGCATGTTGGTGAAGGGCATATTGAAGAAGGATCAGCCGAGTGGTTCTTGTGGGAGAACAACTCCATTTGGCTCACTAACTTCACACACCATCAGGCTTCCAAGCAGCTCTCAAGGAAACTCAGTTTTCACACTCTATGCTTAACGCGCTTTGAGTGCAATTTCTGGGAATGATCCTAGTAGAGCATCCCACACAATCGAATGCTCCACATGCGGGTTTCACCTGCCACCAACTCCACATTCTCAGGCAACTTCAGCACCACAGCCGTTTTCAGATAGCCCTCAATGCAAAGGCTCTAGACGCAAATATTGGTGTGAGAGCTAAATCAATCAAGGAAACACTGCATGTTGGTGAAGGGCATATTGAAGAAGGATCAGCCGAGTGGTTCTTGTGGGAGAACAACTCCATTTGGCTCACTAACTTTACACACCATCAGGCTTCCAAGCAGCTCTCAAGGAAACTCAGTTTTCACACTCTATGCTTAGTGCCCTTTTGATTTCATTATCTAGGATTGAACGTGGTAGAGCATCCCACACAAACGAATGCTCCACATGCGGGTTTCACATGCCACCAACTCCACATTCACAGGCAACTTCAGCGCCACAGCCGTTTTCAGATAGCCCTCAATGCAAAGGCTCTAGACGCAAATATGGGTGTGAGAGCTAATTCAATCAAGGAAACACTGCATGTTGGTGAAGGGCATATTGAAGAAGGATCAGCCGAGTGGTTCTTGTGGGAGAACAACTCCATTTGGCTCACTAACTTCACACACCATCAGGCTTCCAAGCAGCTCTCAAGGAAACTCAGTTTTCACACTCTATGCTTAGTGCCCTTTGAGTGCCTAGGACTGAAATGAAGCTTGGTAAGCATCCCACACAATCGAATGCTCCACATGCGGGTTTCACATGCCACCAACTCAACATTCTCAGGCAACTTCAGCGCGACAGCCGTTTTCAGATAGCCCTCAATGCAAAGGCTCTAGAGGCAAATATTGGTGTGAGAGCTAATTCAATCAAGGAAACACTGCATGTTGGTGAAGGGCATATTGAAGAAGGATCAGCCGAGTGGTTCCTGTGGGAGAACAACTCCATTTGGCTCACTAACTTCACACACCATCAGGCTTCCAAGCAGCTCTCAAGGAAACTCAGTTTTCACACTCTATGCTTAGTGCCCTTTGAGTGCCTAGAAGTGAAATGAAGCTTGGTGAGCATCCCACACAAACGAATGCTCCACATGCGGGTTTCACATGCCACCAACTCCACATCCACAGGCAACTTCAGCGCCACAGCCGTTTTCAGATAGCCCTCAATGCAAAGGCTCTAGACGCAAATATTGGTGTGAGAGCTAATTCAATCAAGGAAACACTGCATGTTGGTGAAGGGCATATTGAAGAAGGATCAGCCGAGTGGTTCTTGTGGGAGAACAACTCCATTTGGCTCACTAACTTCACACACCATCAGGCTTCCAAGCAGCTCTCAAGGAAACTCAGTTTTCACACTCTATGCTTAGTGCCCTTTGAGTGCATTATCTAGGAATGAACCTGGTAGAGCATCCCACACAAACGAATGCTCCACATGCGGGTTTCACATGCCACCAACTCCACATTCTCAGGCAACTTCAGCGCCACAGCCGTTTTCAGATAGCCCTCAATGCAAAGGCTCTAGACGCAAATATTGGTGAGAGAGCTAATTCAATCAAGGAAACACTGCATGTTGGTGAAGGGCATATTGAAGAAGGATCAGCCGAGTGGTTCTTGTGGGAGAACAACTCCATTTGGCTCACTAACTTCACACACCATCAGGCTTCCAAGCAGCTCTCAAGGAAACTCAGTTTTCACACTCTATGCTTAGTGCCCTTTGAGTGCCTAGAAGTGAAATGAAGCTTGGTGAGCATCCCACACAAACGAATGCTCCACATGCGGGTTTCACATGCCACCAACTGCACATTCTCAGGCAACTTCAGCGCCACAGCCGTTTTCAGATAGCCCTCAATGCAAAGGCTCTAGACGCAAATATGGGTGTGAGAGCTAATTCAATCAAGGAAACACTGCATGTTGGTGAAGGGCATATTGAAGAAGGATCAGCCGAGTGGTTCTTGTGGGAGAACAACTCCATTTGGCTCACTAACTTCACACACCATCAGGCTTCCAAGCAGCTCTCAAGGAAACTCAGTTTTCACACTCTATGCTTAGTGCCCTTTGAGTGCATTATCTAGGAATGAACCTGGTAGAGCATCCCACACAAACGAATGCTCCACATGCGGGTTTCACATGCCACCAACTCCACATCCACAGGCAACTTCAGCGCCACAGCCGTTTTCAGATAGCCCTCAATGCAAAGGCTCTAGACGCAAATATTGGTGTAAGAGCTAATTCAATCAAGGAAACACTGCATGTTGGTGAAGGGCATATTGAAGAAGGATCAGCCGAGTGGTTCTTGTGGGAGAACAACTCCATTTGGCTCACTAACTTCACACACCATCAGGCTTCCAAGCAGCTCTCAAGGAAACTCAGTATTCACACTCTATGCTTAGTGCCCTTTGAGTGCATTATCTAGGAATGAACCTGGTAGAGCATCCCACACAAACGAATGCTCCACATGCGGGTTTCACATGCCACCAACTCCACATTCTCAGGCAACTTCAGCGCCACAGCCGTTTTCAGATAGCCCTCAATGCCAAGGCTCTAGACGCAAATATTGGTGTGAGAGCTAATTCAATCAAGGAAACACTGCATGTTGGTGAAGGGCATATTGAAGAAGGATCAGCCGAGTGGTTCTTGTGGGAGAACAACTCCATTTGGCTCACTAACTTCACACACCATCAGGCTTCCAAGCAGCTCTCAAGGAAACTCAGTTTTCACACTCTATGCTTAACGCGCTTTGAGTGCATTTTCTGGGAATGATCCTAGTAGAGCATCCCACACAATCGAATGCTCAACATGCGGGTTTCACATGCCACCAACTCCACATTCTCAGGCAACTTCAGCACCACAGCCGTTTTCAGATAGCCCTCAATGCAAAGGCTCTAGACGCAAATGTTGGTGTGAGAGCTAAATCAATCAAGGAAACACTGCATGTTGGTGAAGGGCATATTGAAGAAGGATCAGCCGAGTGGTTCTTGTGGGAGAAAAACTCCATTTGGCTCACTAACTTCACACACCATCAGGCTTCCAAGCAGCTCTCAAGGAAACTCAGTTTTCACACTCTATGCTTAGTTCCTTTTGATTTCATTATCTAGGATTGAACGTGGTAGAGCATCCCACACAAACGAATGCTCCACATGCGGGTTTCACATGCCACCAACTCCACATTCACAGGCAACTTCAGCGCCACAGCCGTTTTCAGATAGCCCTCAATGCAAAGGCTCTAGATGCAAATATGGGTGTGAGAGCTAATTCAATCAAGGAAACACTGCATGTTGGTGAAGGGCATATTGAAGAAGGATCAGCCGAGTGGTTCTTGTGGGAGAACAACTCCATTTGGCTCACTAACTTCACACACCATCAGGCTTCCAAGCAGCTCTCAAGGAAACTCAGTTTTCACACTCTATGTTTAGTGCCCTATGAGTGACTTATCTAGGAACAAACTTGGTAGAGCATCCCACACAAACGAATGCTCCACATGCGGGTTTCACATGCCACCAACTCCACATTCTCAGGCAACTTCAGTGCCACAGCCGTTTTCAGATAGCCCTCAATGCAAAGGCTCTAGACGAAAATATTGGTGTGAGAGCTAATTCAATCAAGGAAACACTGCATGTTGGTGAAGGGCATATTGAAGAAGGATCAGCCGAGTGGTTCTTGTGGGAGAACAACTCCATTTGGCTCACTAACTTCACACACCATCAGGCTTCCAAGCAGCTCTCAAGGAAACTCAGTTTTCACACTCTATGCTTAGTGCCCTATGAGTGCCTAGAAGTGAAATGAAGCTTGGTGAGCATCCCACACAAACGAATGCTCCACATGCGGGTTTCACATGCCACCAACTCCACATCCACAGGCAACTTCAGCGCCACAGCCGTTTTCAGATAGCCCTCAATGCAAAGGCTCTAGACGCAAATATTGGTGTGAGAGCTAATTCAATCAAGGAAACACTGCATGTTGGTGAAGGGCATATTGAAGAAGGATCAGCCGAGTGGTTCTTGTGGGAGAACAACTCCATTTGGCTCACTAACTTCACACACCATCAGGCTTCCAAGCAGCTCTCAAGGAAACTCAGTTTTCACACTCTATGCTTAGTGCCCTTTGAGTGCATTGTCTAGGAATGAACCTGGTAGAGCATCCCACACAAACGAATGCTCCACATGCGGGTTTCACATGCCACCAACTCCACATTCTCAGGCAACTTCAGCGCCACAGCCGTTTTCAGATAGCCCTCAATGCAAAGGCTCCAGACGCAAATATTGGTGTGACAGCTAAATCAATCAAGGAAACACTGCATGTTGGTGAAGGGCATATTGAAGAAGGATCAGCCGAGTGGTTCTTGTGGGAGAACAACTCCATTTGGCTCACTAACTTCACACACCATCAGGCTTCCAAGCAGCTCTCAAGGAAACTCAGTTTTCACACTCTATGCTTAGTGCCCTTTGAGTGCCTAGGACTGAAATGAAGCTTGGTGAGCATCCGACACAAACGAATGCTCCACATGCGGGTTTCACATGCCACCAACTCCACATCCACAGGCAACTTCAGCGCGACAGCCGTTTTCAGATAGCCCTCAATGCAAAGGCTCTAGACGCAAATATTGGTGTGAGAGCTAATTCAATCAAGGAAACACTGCATGTTGGTGAAGGGCATATTGAAGAAGGATCAGCCGAGTGGTTCTTGTGGGAGAACAACTCCATTTGGCTCACTAACTTCACACACCATCAGGCTTCCAAGCAGCTCTCAAGGAAACTCAGTTTTCACACTCTATGTTTAGTGCCCTTTTAGTGCCTAGGAGTGAAATGAAGCTTGGTGAGCATCCCACACAAACGAATGCTCCACATGCGAGTTTCACATGCCACCAACTCCACATTCTCAGGCAACTTCAGCGCCACAGCCGTTTTCAGATAGCCCTCAATGCAAAGGCTCTAGACGCAAATATGGGTGTGAGAGCTAATTCAATCAAGGAAACACTGCATGTTGGTGAAGGGCATATTGAAGAAGGATCAGCCGAGTGGTTCTTGTGGGAGAACAACTCCATTTGGCTCACTAACTTCACACACCATCAGGCTTCCAAGCAGCTCTCAAGGAAACTCAGTTTTCACACTCTATGCTTAACGCGCTTTGAGTGCATTTTCTGGGAATGATCCTAGTAGAGCATCCCACACAATCGAATGCTCCACATGCGGGTTTCACATGCCACCAACTCCACATTCTCAGGCAACTTCAGCGCCACAGCCGTTTTCAGATAGCCCTCAATGCAAAGGCTCAAGACGCAAATATTGGTGTGAGAGCTAATTCAATCAAGGAAACACTGCATGTTGGTGAAGGGCATATTGAAGAAGGATCAGCCGAGTGGTTCTTGTGGGAGAACAACTCCATTTGGCTCACTAACTTCACACACCATCAGGCTTCCAAGCAGCTCTCAAGGAAACTCAGTTTTCACACTCTATGCTTAGTGCCTTTTGATTGCAGTATCTAGGATTGAACGTGGTAGAGCATGCCACACAAACGAATGCTCCACATGCGGGTTTCACATGCCACCAACTCCACATTCTCAGGCAACTTCAGCGCCACAGTCATTTTCAGATAGCCCTCAATGCAAAGGCTCTAGACGCAAATATGGGTGTGAGAGCTAATTCAATCAAGGAAACACTGCATGTTGGTGAAGGGCATATTGAAGAAGGATCAGCCGAGTGGTTCTTGTGGGAGAACAACTCCATTTGGCTCACTAACTTCACACACCATCAGGCTTCTAAGCAGCTCTCAAGGAAACTCAGTTTTCACACTCTATGCTTAGTGCCTTTTGATTGCATTATCTAGGATTGAACGTGGTAGAGCATCCCACACAAACGAATGCTCCACATGCGGGTTTCACATCCACCAACTCCACATTCACAGCCAACTTCAGCGCCACAGCCGTTTTCAGATAGCCCTCAATGCAAAGGCTCTAGACGCAAATATGGGTGTGAGAGCTAATTCAATCAAGGAAACACTGCATGTTGGTGAAGGGCATATTGAAGAAGGATCAGCCGAGTGGTTCTTGTGGGAGAACAACTCCATTTGGCTCACTAACTTCACACACCATCAGGCTTCCAAGCAGCTCTCAAGGAAACTCAGTTTTCACACTCTATGCTTAGTGCCCTTTGAGTGCCTAGGACTGAAATGAAGCTTGGTAAGCATCCCACACAATCGAATGCTCCACATGCGGGTTTCACATGCCACCAACTCCACATTCTCAGGCAACTTCAGCGCCACAGCCGTTTTCAGATAGCCCTCAATGCAAAGGCTCTAGACGCAAATATTGGTGTGAGAGCTAATTCAATCAAGGAAACACTGCATGTTGGTGAAGGGCATATTGAAGAAGGATCAGCCGAGTGGTTCTTGTGGGAGAACAACTCCATTTGGCTCACTAACTTCACACACCATCAGGCTTCCAAGCAGCTCTCAAGGAAACTCAGTTTTCACACTCTATGTTTAGTGCCCTATGAGTGACTTATCTAGGAACAAACTTGGTAGAGCATCCCACACAATCGAATGCTCCACATGCGGGTTTCACATGCCACCAACTCCACATTCACAGACAACTTCAGCGCCACAGCCGTTTTCAGATAGCCCTCAATGCAAAGGCTCTAGACGCAA
This sequence comes from Ochotona princeps, assembly GCF_030435755.1. Classification (NCBI taxonomy): domain Eukaryota; kingdom Metazoa; phylum Chordata; class Mammalia; order Lagomorpha; family Ochotonidae; genus Ochotona; species Ochotona princeps. The sequence goes on along the minus strand of NW_026699905.1, from coordinate 23,588 downwards.
ATATGGGTGTGAGAGCTAATTCAATCAAGGAAACACTGCATGTTGGTGAAGGGCATATTGAAGAAGGATCAGCCGAGTGGTTCTTGTGGGAGAACAACTCCATTTGGCTCACTAACTTCACACACCATCAGGCTTCCAAGCAGCTCTCAAGGAAACTCAGTTTTCACACTCTATGCTTAGTGCCCTTTGAGTGCATTATCTAGGAATGAACCTGGTAGAGCATCCCACACAAACGAATGCTCCACATGCGGGTTTCACATGCCACCAACTCCACATTCTCAGGCAACTTCAGCGCCACAGCCGTTTTCAGATAGCCCTCAATGCAAAGGCTCCAGACGCAAATATTGGTGTGAGAGCTAATTCAATCAAGGAAACACTGCATGTTGGTGAAGGGCATATTGAAGAAGGATCAGCCGAGTGGTTCTTGTGGGAGAACAACTCCATTTGGCTCACTAACTTCACACACCATCAGGCTTCCAAGCAGCTCTCAAGGAAACTCAGTTTTCACACTCTATGCTTAGTGCCCTTTGAGTGCCTAGGACTGAAATGAAGCTTGGTAAGCATCCCACACAAACGAATGCTCCACATGCGGGTTTCACATGCCACCAACTCCACATTCACAGGCAACTTCAGCGCCACAGCCGTTTTCAGATAGCCCTCAATGCAAAGGCTCTAGACGCAAATATTGGTGTGAGAGCTAATTCAATCAAGGAAACACTGCATGTTGGTGAAGGGCATATTGAAGAAGGATCAGCCGAGTGGTTCTTGTGGGAGAACAACTCCATTTGGCTCACTAACTTCACACACCATCAGGCTTCCAAGCAGCTCTCAAGGAAACTCAGTTTTCACACTCTATGTTTAGTGCCCTATGAGTGACTTATCTAGGAAGAATCTTGGTAGAGCATCCCACACAAAGGAATGCTCCACATGCGGGTTTCACATGCCACCAACTCCACATTCACAGGCAACTTCAGCGCCACAGCCGTTTTCAGATAGCCCTCAATGCAAAGGCTCTAGACGCAAATATGGGTGTGAGAGCTAATTCAATCAAGGAAACACTGCATGTTGGTGAAGGGCATATTGAAGAAGGATCAGCCGAGTGGTTCTTGTGGGAGAACAACTCCATTTGGCTCACTAACTTCACACACCATCAGGCTTCCAAGCAGCTCTCAAGGAAACTCAGTTTTCACAATCTATGCTTAGTGCCCTTTGAGTGCATTATCTAGGAATGAACCTGGTAGAGCATCCCACACAAACGAATGCTCCACATGCGGGTTTCACATGCCACCAACTCCACATTCACAGGCAACTTCAGCGCCACAGCCGTTTTCAGATAGCCCTCAATGCAATGGCTCCAGACGCAAATATTGGTGTGAGAGCTAATTCAATCAAGGAAACACTGCATGTTGGTGAAGGGCATATTGAAGAAGGATCAGCCGAGTGGTTCTTGTGGGAGAACAACTCCATTTGGCTCACTAACTTCACACACCATCAGGCTTCCAAGCAGCTCTCAAGGAAACTCAGTTTTCACACTCTATGCTTAGTGCCTTTTGATTGCATTATCTAGGATTGAACGTGGTAGAGCATCCCACACAAAGGAATGCTCCACATGCGGGTTTCACATGCCACCAACTCCACATTCACAGGCAACTTCAGCGCCACAGCCGTTTTCAGATAGCCCTCAATGCAAAGGCTCTAGACGCAAATATGGGTGTGAGAGCTAATTCAATCAAGGAAACACTGCATGTTGGTGAAGGGCATATTGAAGAAGGATCAGCCGGGTGGTTCTTGTGGGAGAACAACTCCATTTGGCTCACTAACTTCACACACCATCAGGCTTCCAAGCAGCTCTCAAGGAAACTCAGTTTTCACACTCTATGCTTAGTGCCCTTTGAGTGCCTAGGACTGAAATGAAGCTTGGTAAGCATCCCACACAATCGAATGCTCCACATGCGGGTTTCACATGCCACCAACTCCACATTCTCAGGCAACTTCAGCGCCACAGCCGTTTTCAGATAGCCCTCAATGCCAAGGCTCTACACGCAAATATTGGTGTGAGAGCTAATTCAATCAAGGAAACACTGCATGTTGGTGAAGGGCATATTGAAGAAGGATCAGCCGAGTGGTTCTTGTGGGAGAACAACTCCATTTGGCTCACTAACTTCACACACCATCAGGCTTCCAAGCAGCTCTCAAGGAAACTCAGTTTTCACACTCTATGCTTAGTGCCCTTTGTGGCCTAGAAGTGAAATGAAGCTTGGTGAGCATCCCACACAAACGAATGCTCCACATGCGGGTTTCACATGCCACCAACTCCACATTCTCAGGCAACTTCAGCGCCACAGCCGTTTTCAGATAGCCCTCAATGCCAAGGCTCTAGACGCAAATATTGGTGTGAGAGCTAATTCAATCAAGGAAACACTGCATGTTGGTGAAGGGCATATTGAAGAAGGATCAGCCGAGTGGTTCTTGTGGGAGAACAACTCCATTTGGCTCACTAACTTCACACACCATCAGGCTTCCAAGCAGCTCTCAAGGAAACTCAGTTTTCACACTCTATGCTTAGTGCCCATTGAGTGCATTATCTAGGAATGAACCTGGTAGAGCATCCCACACAAACGAATGCTCCACATGCGGGTTTCACATGCCACCAACTCCACATTCACAGGCAACTTCAGCGCCACAGCCGTTTTCAGATAGCCCTCAATGCAAAGGCTCCAGACGCAAATATTGGTGTGAGAGCTAATTCAATCAAGGAAACACTGCATGTTGGTGAAGGGCATATTGAAGAAGGATCAGCCGAGTGGTTGTTTTGGGAGAACAACTCCATTTGGCTCACTAACTTCACACACCATCAGGCTTCCAAGCAGCTCTCAAGGAAACTCAGTTTTCAAACTCTATGCTTAGTGCCCTTTGAGTGCCTAGGACTGAAATGAAGCTTGGTGAGCATCCCACACAAACGAATGCTCCACATGCGGGTTTCACATGCCACCAACTCCACATCCACAGGCAACTTCAGCGCCACAGCCGTTTTCAGATAGCCCTCAATGCAAAGGCTCTAGACGCAAATATTGGTGTGAGAGCTAATTCAATCAAGGAAACACTGCATGTTGGTGAAGGGCATATTGAAGAAGGATCAGCCGAGTGGTTCTTGTGGGAGAACAACTCCATTTGGCTCACTAACTTCACACACCATCAGGCTTCCAAGCAGCTCTCAAGGAAACTCAGTTTTCACACTCTATGCTTAGTGCCCTTTGAGTGCCTAGAAGTGAAATGAAGCTTGGTGAGCATCCCACACAAACGAATGCTCCACATGCGGGTTTCACATGCCACCAACTCCACATTCACAGGCAACTTCAGCGCCACAGTCATTTTCAGATAGCCCTCAATGCAAAGGCTCTAGACGCAAATATTGGTGTGAGAGCTAATTCAATCAAGGAAACACTGCATGTTGGTGAAGGGCATATTGAAGAAGGATCAGCCGAGTGGTTCTTGTGGGAGAACAACTCCATTTGGCTCACTAACTTCACACACCATCAGGCTTCCAAGCAGCTCTCAAGGAAACTCAGTTTTCACACTCTATGCTTAGTGCCCTTTGAGTGCCTAGAAGTGAAATGAAGCTTGGTGAGCATCCCACACAAACGAATGCTCCACATGCGCGTTTCACATGCCACCAACTCCACATTCACAGGCAACTTCAGCGCCACAGCCGTTTTCAGATAGCCCTCAATGCAAAGGCTCTAGACGCAAATATTGGTGTGAGAGCTAATTCAATCAAGGAAACACTGCATGTTGGTGAAGGGCATATTGAAGAAGGATCAGCCGAGTGGTTCTTGTGGGAGAACAACTCCATTTGGCTCACTAACTTCACACACCATCAGGCTTCCAAGCAGCTCTCAAGGAAACTCAGTTTTCACACTCTATGCTTAACGCCCTTTGAGTGCATTATCTAGGAATGATCCTGGTAGAGCATCCCACACAATCCAATGCTCCACATGCGGGTTTCACATGCCACCAACTCCACATTCTCAGGCAACTTCAGCGCCACAGCCGTTTTCAGATAGCCCTCAATGCAAAGGCTCTAGACGCAAATATTGGTGTGAGAGCTAATTCAATCAAGGAAACACTGCATGTTGGTGAAGGGCATATTGAAGAAGGATCAGCCGAGTGGTTCTTGTGGGAGAACAACTCCATTTGGCTCACTAACTTCACACACCATCAGGCTTCCAAGCAGCTCTCAAGGAAACTCAGTTTTCACACTCTATGTTTAGTGCCCTATGAGTGACTTATCTAGGAAGAATCTTGGTAGAGCATCCCACACAAAGGAATGCTCCACATGCGGGTTTCACATGCCACCAACTCCACATTCACAGGCAACTTCAGCGCCACAGCCGTTTTCAGATAGCCCTCAATGCAAAGGCTCTAGACGCAAATATGGGTGTGAGAGCTAATTCAATCAAGGAAACACTGCATGTTGGTGAAGGGCATATTGAAGAAGGATCAGCCGAGTGGTTCTTGTGGGAGAACAACTCCATTTGGCTCACTAACTTCACACACCATCAGGCTTCCAAGCAGCTCTCAAGGAAACTCAGTTTTCACAATCTATGCTTAGTGCCCTTTGAGTGCATTATCTAGGAATGAACCTGGTAGAGCATCCCACACAAACGAATGCTCCACATGCGGGTTTCACATGCCACCAACTCCACATTCACAGGCAACTTCAGCGCCACAGCCGTTTTCAGATAGCCCTCAATGCAATGGCTCCAGACGCAAATATTGGTGTGAGAGCTAATTCAATCAAGGAAACACTGCATGTTGGTGAAGGGCATATTGAAGAAGGATCAGCCGAGTGGTTCTTGTGGGAGAACAACTCCATTTGGCTCACTAACTTCACACACCATCAGGCTTCCAAGCAGCTCTCAAGGAAACTCAGTTTTCACACTCTATGCTTAGTGCCTTTTGATTGCATTATCTAGGATTGAACGTGGTAGAGCATCCCACACAAAGGAATGCTCCACATGCGGGTTTCACATGCCACCAACTCCACATTCACAGGCAACTTCAGCGCCACAGCCGTTTTCAGATAGCCCTCAATGCAAAGGCTCTAGACGCAAATATGGGTGTGAGAGCTAATTCAATCAAGGAAACACTGCATGTTGGTGAAGGGCATATTGAAGAAGGATCAGCCGGGTGGTTCTTGTGGGAGAACAACTCCATTTGGCTCACTAACTTCACACACCATCAGGCTTCCAAGCAGCTCTCAAGGAAACTCAGTTTTCACACTCTATGCTTAGTGCCCTTTGAGTGACTTATCTAGGAAGAATCTTGGTAGAGCATCCCACACAAAGGAATGCTCCACATGCGGGTTTCACATGCCACCAACTCCACATTCTCAGGCAACTTCAGCGCCACAGCCGTTTTCAGATAGCCCTCAATGCAAAGGCTCTAGACGCAAATATGGGTGTGAGAGCTAATTCAATCAAGGAAACACTGCATGTTGGTGAAGGGCATATTGAAGAAGGATCAGCCGAGTGGTTCTTGTGGGAGAACAACTCCATTTGGCTCACTAACTTCACACACCATCAGGCTTCCAAGCAGCTCTCAAGGAAACTCAGTTTTCACAATCTATGCTTAGTGCCCTTTGAGTGCATTATCTAGGAATGAACCTGGTAGAGCATCCCACACAAACGAATGCTCCACATGCGGGTTTCACATGCCACCAACTCCACATTCTCAGGCAACTTCAGCGCCACAGCCGTTTTCAGATAGCCCTCAATGCAATGGCTCCAGACGCAAATATTGGTGTGAGAGCTAATTCAATCAAGGAAACACTGCATGTTGGTGAAGGGCATATTGAAGAAGGATCAGCCGAGTGGTTCTTGTGGGAGAACAACTCCATTTGGCTCACTAACTTCACACACCATCAGGCTTCCAAGCAGCTCTCAAGGAAACTCAGTTTTCACACTCTATGCTTAGTGCCTTTTGATTGCATTATCTAGGATTGAACGTGGTAGAGCATCCCACACAAAGGAATGCTCCACATGCGGGTTTCACATGCCACCAACTCCACATTCACAGGCAACTTCAGCGCCACAGCCGTTTTCAGATAGCCCTCAATGCAAAGGCTCTAGACGCAAATATGGGTGTGAGAGCTAATTCAATCAAGGAAACACTGCATGTTGGTGAAGGGCATATTGAAGAAGGATCAGCCGGGTGGTTCTTGTGGGAGAACAACTCCATTTGGCTCACTAACTTCACACACCATCAGGCTTCCAAGCAGCTCTCAAGGAAACTCAGTTTTCACACTCTATGCTTAGTGCCCTTTGAGTGCCTAGGACTGAAATGAAGCTTGGTAAGCATCCCACACAATCGAATGCTCCACATGCGGGTGTCACATGCCACCAACTCCACATTCTCAGGCAACTTCAGCGCCACAGCCGTTTTCAGATAGCCCTCAATGCCAAGGCTCTACACGCAAATATTGGTGTGAGAGCTAATTCAATCAAGGAAACACTGCATGTTGGTGAAGGGCATATTGAAGAAGGATCAGCCGAGTGGTTCTTGTGGGAGAACAACTCCATTTGGCTCACTAACTTCACACACCATCAGGCTTCCAAGCAGCTCTCAAGGAAACTCAGTTTTCACACTCTATGCTTAGTGCCCTTTGTGGCCTAGAAGTGAAATGAAGCTTGGTGAGCATCCCACACAAACGAATGCTCCACATGCGGGTTTCACATGCCACCAACTCCACATTCTCAGGCAACTTCAGCGCCACAGCCGTTTTCAGATAGCCCTCAATGCCAAGGCTCTAGACGCAAATATTGGTGTGAGAGCTAATTCAATCAAGGAAACACTGCATGTTGGTGAAGGGCATATTGAAGAAGGATCAGCCGAGTGGTTCTTGTGGGAGAACAACTCCATTTGGCTCACTAACTTCACACACCATCAGGCTTCCAAGCAGCTCTCAAGGAAACTCAGTTTTCACACTCTATGCTTAGTGCCCATTGAGTGCATTATCTAGGAATGAACCTGGTAGAGCATCCCACACAAACGAATGCTCCACATGCGGGTTTCACATGCCACCAACTCCACATTCACAGGCAACTTCAGCGCCACAGCCGTTTTCAGATAGCCCTCAATGCAAAGGCTCCAGACGCAAATATTGGTGTGAGAGCTAATTCAATCAAGGAAACACTGCATGTTGGTGAAGGGCATATTGAAGGAGGATCAGCCGAGTGGTTGTTTTGGGAGAACAACTCCATTTGGCTCACTAACTTCACACACCATCAGGCTTCCAAGCAGCTCTCAAGGAAACTCAGTTTTCAAACTCTATGCTTAGTGCCCTTTGAGTGCCTAGGACTGAAATGAAGCTTGGTGAGCATCCCACACAAACGAATGCTCCACATGCGGGTTTCACATGCCACCAACTCCACATCCACAGGCAACTTCAGCGCCACAGCCGTTTTCAGATAGCCCTCAATGCAAAGGCTCTAGACGCAAATATTGGTGTGAGAGCTAATTCAATCAAGGAAACACTGCATGTTGGTGAAGGGCATATTGAAGAAGGATCAGCCGAGTGGTTCTTGTGGGAGAACAACTCCATTTGGCTCACTAACTTCACACACCATCAGGCTTCCAAGCAGCTCTCAAGGAAACTCAGTTTTCACACTCTATGCTTAGTGCCCTTTGAGTGCCTAGAAGTGAAATGAAGCTTGGTGAGCATCCCACACAAACGAATGCTCCACATGCGGGTTTCACATGCCACCAACTCCACATTCACAGGCAACTTCAGCGCCACAGTCATTTTCAGATAGCCCTCAATGCAAAGGCTCTAGACGCAAATATTGGTGTGAGAGCTAATTCAATCAAGGAAACACTGCATGTTGGTGAAGGGCATATTGAAGAAGGATCAGCCGAGTGGTTCTTGTGGGAGAACAACTCCATTTGGCTCACTAACTTCACACACCATCAGGCTTCCAAGCAGCTCTCAAGGAAACTCAGTTTTCACACTCTATGCTTAGTGCCCTTTGAGTGCCTAGAAGTGAAATGAAGCTTGGTGAGCATCCCACACAAACGAATGCTCCACATGCGCGTTTCACATGCCACCAACTCCACATTCACAGGCAACTTCAGCGCCACAGCCGTTTTCAGATAGCCCTCAATGCAAAGGCTCTAGACGCAAATATTGGTGTGAGAGCTAATTCAATCAAGGAAACACTGCATGTTGGTGAAGGGCATATTGAAGAAGGATCAGCCGAGTGGTTCTTGTGGGAGAACAACTCCATTTGGCTCACTAACTTCACACACCATCAGGCTTCCAAGCAGCTCTCAAGGAAACTCAGTTTTCACACTCTATGTTTAGTGCCCTATGAGTGACTTATCTAGGAACAAACTTGGTAGAGCATCCCACACAAACGAATGCTCCACATGCGGGTTTCACATGCCACCAACTCCACATTCTCAGGCAACTTCAGCGCCACAGCCGTTTTCAGATAGCCCTCAATGCAAAGGCTCTAGACGCAAATATGGGTGTGAGAGCTAATTCAATCAAGGAAACACTGCATGTTGGTGAAGGGCATATTGAAGAAGGATCAGCCGAGTGGTTCTTGTGGGAGAACAACTCCATTTGGCTCACTAACTTCACACACCATCAGGCTTCCAAGCAGCTCTCAAGGAAACTCAGTTTTCACACTCTATGCTTAGTGCCTTTTGATTGCATTATCTAGGATTGAACGTGGTAGAGCATCCCACACAAACGAATGCTCCACATGCGGGTTTCACATGCCACCAACTCCACATTCACAGGCAACTTCAGCGCCACAGTCATTTTCAGATAGCCCTCAATGCAAAGGCTCTAGACGCAAATATTGGTGTGAGAGCTAATTCAATCAAGGAAACACTGCATGTTGGTGAAGGGCATATTGAAGAAGGATCAGCCGAGTGGTTCTTGTGGGAGAACAACTCCATTTGGCTCACTAACTTCACACACCATCAGGCTTCCAAGCAGCTCTCAAGGAAACTCAGTTTTCACACTCTATGCTTAGTGCCCTTTGAGTGCCTAGAAGTGAAATGAAGCTTGGTGAGCATCCCACACAAACGAATGCTCCACATGCGCGTTTCACATGCCACCAACTCCACATTCACAGGCAACTTCAGCGCCACAGCCGTTTTCAGATAGCCCTCAATGCAAAGGCTCTAGACGCAAATATTGGTGTGAGAGCTAATTCAATCAAGGAAACACTGCATGTTGGTGAAGGGCATATTGAAGAAGGATCAGCCGAGTGGTTCTTGTGGGAGAACAACTCCATTTGGCTCACTAACTTCACACACCATCAGGCTTCCAAGCAGCTCTCAAGGAAACTCAGTTTTCACACTCTATGCTTAGTGCCTTTTGATTGCATTTTCTAGGATTGAACGTGGTAGAGCATCCCACACAAACGAAGGCTCCACATGCGGGTTTCACATGCCACCAACTCCACATTCTCAGGCAACTTCAGCGCCACAGCCGTTTTCAGATAGCCCTCAATGCAAAGGCTCTAGACGCAAATATGGGTGTGAGAGCGAATTCAATCAAGGAAACACTGCATGTTGGTGAAGGGCATATTGAAGAAGGATCAGCCGAGTGGTTCTTGTGGGAGAACAACTCCATTTGGCTCACTAACTTCACACACCATCAGGCTTCCAAGCAGCTCTCAAGGAAACTCAGTTTTCACACTCTATGCTTAACGCGATTTGAGTGCATTTTCCGGGAATGATCCTAGTAGAGCATCCCACACAATCGAATGCTCCACATGCGGGTTTCACATGCCACCAACTCCACATTCTCAGGCAACTTCAGCACCACAACCGTTTTCAGATAGCCCTCAATGCCAAGGCTCTAGACGCAAATATTGGTGTGAGAGCTAATTCAATCAAGGAAACACTGCATGTTGGTGAAGGGCATATTGAAGAAGGATCAGCCGAGTGGTTCTTGTGGGAGAACAACTCCATTTGGCTCACTAACTTCACACACCATCAGGCTTCCAAGCAGCTCTCAAGAAAACTCAGTTTTCACACTCTATGCTTAGTGCCTTTTGATTGCATTATCTAGGATTGAACGTGGTAGAGCATCCCACACAAACGAATGCTCCACATGCGGGTTTCACATGCCACCAACTCCACATTCACAGGCAACTTCAGCGCCACAGTGATTTTCAGATAGCCCTCAATGCAAAGGCTCTAGACGCAAATATTGGTGTGAGAGCTAATTCAATCAAGGAAACACTGCATGTTGGTGAAGGGCATATTGAAGAAGGATCAGCCGAGTGGTTCTTGTGGGAGAACAACTCCATTTGGCTCACTAACTTCACACACCATCAGGCTTCCAAGCAGCTCTCAAGGAAACTCAGTTTTCACACTCTATGCTTAGTGTCTTTTGATTGCATTATCTAGGATTGAACGTGGTGAGCATCCCACACAAACGAATGCTCCACATGCGGGTTTCACATGCCACCAACTCCACATTCACAGGCAACTTCAGCGCCACAGCCGTTTTCAGATAGCCCTCAATGCAAAGGCTCTACACGCAAATATTGGTGTGAGAGCTAATTCAATCAAGGAAACACTGCATGTTGGTGAAGGGCATATTGAAGAAGGATCAGCCGGGTGGTTCTTGTGGGAGAACAACTCCATTTGGCTCACTAACTTCACACACCATCAGGCTTCCAAGCAGCTCTCAAGGAAACTCAGTTTTCACACTCTATGCTTAGTGCCCTTTGAGTGCCTAGGACTGAAATGAAGCTTGGTAAGCATCCCACACAATCGAATGCTCCACATGCGGGTTTCACATGCCACCAACTCCACATTCTCAGGCAACTTCAGCGCCACAGCCGTTTTCAGATAGCCCTCAATGCAAAGGCTCTAGACGCAAATATTGGTGTGAGAGCTAATTCAATCAAGGAAACACTGCATGTTGGTGAAGGGCATATTGAAGAAGGATCAGCCGAGTGGTTCTTGTGGGAGAACAACTCCATTTGGCTCACTAACTTCACACACCATCAGGCTTCCAAGCAGCTCTCAAGGAAACTCAGTTTTCACACTCTATGCTTAGTGCCTTTTGATTGCATTTTCTAGGATTGAACGTGGTAGAGCATCCCACACAAACGAATGCTCCACATGCGGGTTTCACATGCCACCAACTCCACATTCACAGGCAACTTCAGCGCCACAGCCGTTTTCAGATAGCCCTCAATGCAAAGGCTCTAGACGCAAATATGGGTGTGAGAGCTAATTCAATCAAGGAAACACTGCATGTTGGTGAAGGGCATATTGAAGAAGGATCAGCCGAGTGGTTCTTGTGGGAGAACAACTCCATTTGGCTCACTAACTTCACACACCATCAGGCTTCCAAGCAGCTCTCAAGGAAACTCAGTTTTCACACTCTATGCTTAACGCGATTTGAGTGCATTTTCCGGGAATGATCCTAGTAGAGCATCCCACACAATCGAATGCTCCACATGCGGGTTTCACATGCCACCAACTCCACATTCTCAGGCAACTTCAGCACCACAACCGTTTTCAGATAGCCCTCAATGCAAAGGCTCTAGACGCAAATATTGGTGTGAGAGCTAATTCAATCAAGGAAACACTGCATGTTGGTGAAGGGCATATTGAAGAAGGATCAGCCGAGTGGTTCTTGTGGGAGAACAACTCCATTTGGCTCACTAACTTCACACACCATCAGGCTTCCAAGCAGCTCTCAAGAAAACTCAGTTTTCACACTCTATGCTTAGTGCCTTTTGATTGCATTATTTAGGATTGAACGTGGTAGAGCATCCCACACAAACGAATGCTCCACATGCGGGTTTCACATGCCACCAACTCCACATTCACAGGCAACTTCAGCGCCACAGTGATTTTCAGATAGCCCTCAATGCAAAGGCTCTAGACGCAAATATTGGTGTGAGAGCTAATTCAATCAAGGAAACACTGCATGTTGGTGAAGGGCATATTGAAGAAGGATCAGCCGAGTGGTTCTTGTGGGAGAACAACTCCATTTGGCTCACTAACTTCACACACCATCAGGCTTCCAAGCAGCTCTCAAGGAAACTCAGTTTTCACACTCTATGCTTAGTGCCTTTTGATTGCATTATCTAGGATTGAACGTGGTGAGCATCCCACACAAAGGAATGCTCCACATGCGGGTTTCACATGCCACCAACTCCACATTCACAGGCAACTTCAGCGCCACAGCCGTTTTCAGATAGCCCTCAATGCAAAGGCTCTACACGCAAATATTGGTGTGAGAGCTAATTCAATCAAGGAAACACTGCATGTTGGTGAAGGGCATATTGAAGAAGGATCAGCCGAGTGGTTCCTGTGGGAGAACAACTCCATTTGGCTCACTAACTTCACACACCATCAGGCTTCCAAGCAGCTCTCAAGGAAACTCAGTTTTCACACTCTATGCTTAGTGCCCTTTGAGTGCCTAGGACTGAAATGAAGCTTGGTAAGCATCCCACACAATCGAATGCTCCACATGCGGGTTTCACATGCCACCAACTCCACATTCACAGGCAACTTCAGCGCCACAGCCGTTTTCAGATAGCCCTCAATGCCAAGGCTCTAGACGCAAATATTGGTGTGAGAGCTAATTCAATCAAGGAAACACTGCATGTTGGTGAAGGGCATATTGAAGAAGGATCAGCCGAGTGGTTCTTGTGGGAGAACAACTCCATTTGGCTCACTAACTTCACACACCATCAGGCTTCCAAGCAGCTCTCAAGGAAACTCAGTTTTCACACTCTATGCTTAGTGCCTTTTGATTGCATTATCTAGGATTGAACGTGGTAGCGCATCCCACACAAACGAATGCTCCACATGCGGGTTTCACATGCCACCAACTCCACATTCTCAGGCAACTTCAGCGCCACAGCCGTTTTCAGATAGCCCTCAATGCAAAGGCTCTAGACGCAAATATGGGTGTGAGAGCTAATTCAATCAAGGAAACACTGCATGTTGGTGAAGGGCATATTGAAGAAGGATCAGCCGAGTGGTTCTTGTGGGAGAACAACTCCATTTGGCTCACTAACTTCACACACCATCAGGCTTCCAAGCAGCTCTCAAGGAAACTCAGTTTTCACACTCTATGCTTAACGCGCTTTGAGTGCATTTTCTGGGAATGATCCTAGTAGAGCATCCCACACAATCGAATGCTCCACATGCGGGTTTCACATGCCACCAACTCCACATTCTCAGGCAACTTCAGCGCCACAGCCGTTTTCAGATAGCCCTCAATGCAAAGGCTCAAGACGCAAATATTGGTGTGAGAGCTAATTCAATCAAGGAAACACTGCATGTTGGTGAAGGGCATATTGAAGAAGGATCAGCCGAGTGGTTCTTGTGGGAGAACAACTCCATTTGGCTCACTAACTTCACACACCATCAGGCTTCCAAGCAGCTCTCAAGGAAACTCAGTTTTCACACTCTATGCTTAGTGCCTTTTGATTGCAGTATCTAGGATTGAACGTGGTAGAGCATGCCACACAAACGAATGCTCCACATGCGGGTTTCACATGCCACCAACTCCACATTCTCAGGCAACTTCAGCGCCACAGTCATTTTCAGATAGCCCTCAATGCAAAGGCTCTAGACGCAAATATGGGTGTGAGAGCTAATTCAATCAAGGAAACACTGCATGTTGGTGAAGGGCATATTGAAGAAGGATCAGCCGAGTGGTTCTTGTGGGAGAACAACTCCATTTGGCTCACTAACTTCACACACCATCAGGCTTCTAAGCAGCTCTCAAGGAAACTCAGTTTTCACACTCTATGCTTAGTGCCTTTTGATTGCATTATCTAGGATTGAACGTGGTAGAGCATCCCACACAAACGAATGCTCCACATGCGGGTTTCACATCCACCAACTCCACATTCACAGCCAACTTCAGCGCCACAGCCGTTTTCAGATAGCCCTCAATGCAAAGGCTCTAGACGCAAATATGGGTGTGAGAGCTAATTCAATCAAGGAAACACTGCATGTTGGTGAAGGGCATATTGAAGAAGGATCAGCCGAGTGGTTCTTGTGGGAGAACAACTCCATTTGGCTCACTAACTTCACACACCATCAGGCTTCCAAGCAGCTCTCAAGGAAACTCAGTTTTCACACTCTATGCTTAGTGCCCTTTGAGTGCCTAGGACTGAAATGAAGCTTGGTAAGCATCCCACACAATCGAATGCTCCACATGCGGGTTTCACATGCCACCAACTCCACATTCTCAGGCAACTTCAGCGCCACAGCCGTTTTCAGATAGCCCTCAATGCAAAGGCTCTAGACGCAAATATTGGTGTGAGAGCTAATTCAATCAAGGAAACACTGCATGTTGGTGAAGGGCATATTGAAGAAGGATCAGCCGAGTGGTTCTTGTGGGAGAACAACTCCATTTGGCTCACTAACTTCACACACCATCAGGCTTCCAAGCAGCTCTCAAGGAAACTCAGTTTTCACACTCTATGTTTAGTGCCCTATGAGTGACTTATCTAGGAACAAACTTGGTAGAGCATCCCACACAATCGAATGCTCCACATGCGGGTTTCACATGCCACCAACTCCACATTCACAGACAACTTCAGCGCCACAGCCGTTTTCAGATAGCCCTCAATGCAAAGGCTCTAGACGCAAATATGGGTGTGAGAGCTAATTCAATCAAGGAAACACTGCATGTTGGTGAAGGGCATATTGAAGAAGGATCAGCCGAGTGGTTCTTGTGGGAGAACAACTCCATTTGGCTCACTAACTTCACACACCATCAGGCTTCCAAGCAGCTCTCAAGGAAACTCAGTTTTCACACTCTATGCTTAGTGCCCTTTGAGTGCATTATCTAGGAATGAACCTGGTAGAGCATCCCACACAAACGAATGCTCCACATGCGGGTTTCACATGCCACCAACTCCACATTCTCAGGCAACTTCAGCGCCACAGCCGTTTTCAGATAGCCCTCAATGCAAAGGCTCCAGACGCAAATATTGGTGTGAGAGCTAATTCAATCAAGGAAACACTGCATGTTGGTGAAGGGCATATTGAAGAAGGATCAGCCGAGTGGTTCTTGTGGGAGAACAACTCCATTTGGCTCACTAACTTCACACACCATCAGGCTTCCAAGCAGCTCTCAAGGAAACTCAGTTTTCACACTCTATGCTTAGTGCCCTTTGAGTGCCTAGGACTGAAATGAAGCTTGGTAAGCATCCCACACAAACGAATGCTCCACATGCGGGTTTCACATGCCACCAACTCCACATTCACAGGCAACTTCAGCGCCACAGCCGTTTTCAGATAGCCCTCAATGCAAAGGCTCTAGACGCAAATATTGGTGTGAGAGCTAATTCAATCAAGGAAACACTGCATGTTGGTGAAGGGCATATTGAAGAAGGATCAGCCGAGTGGTTCTTGTGGGAGAACAACTCCATTTGGCTCACTAACTTCACACACCATCAGGCTTCCAAGCAGCTCTCAAGGAAACTCAGTTTTCACACTCTATGTTTAGTGCCCTATGAGTGACTTATCTAGGAAGAATCTTGGTAGAGCATCCCACACAAAGGAATGCTCCACATGCGGGTTTCACATGCCACCAACTCCACATTCACAGGCAACTTCAGCGCCACAGCCGTTTTCAGATAGCCCTCAATGCAAAGGCTCTAGACGCAAATATGGGTGTGAGAGCTAATTCAATCAAGGAAACACTGCATGTTGGTGAAGGGCATATTGAAGAAGGATCAGCCGAGTGGTTCTTGTGGGAGAACAACTCCATTTGGCTCACTAACTTCACACACCATCAGGCTTCCAAGCAGCTCTCAAGGAAACTCAGTTTTCACAATCTATGCTTAGTGCCCTTTGAGTGCATTATCTAGGAATGAACCTGGTAGAGCATCCCACACAAACGAATGCTCCACATGCGGGTTTCACATGCCACCAACTCCACATTCACAGGCAACTTCAGCGCCACAGCCGTTTTCAGATAGCCCTCAATGCAATGGCTCCAGACGCAAATATTGGTGTGAGAGCTAATTCAATCAAGGAAACACTGCATGTTGGTGAAGGGCATATTGAAGAAGGATCAGCCGAGTGGTTCTTGTGGGAGAACAACTCCATTTGGCTCACTAACTTCACACACCATCAGGCTTCCAAGCAGCTCTCAAGGAAACTCAGTTTTCACACTCTATGCTTAGTGCCTTTTGATTGCATTATCTAGGATTGAACGTGGTAGAGCATCCCACACAAAGGAATGCTCCACATGCGGGTTTCACATGCCACCAACTCCACATTCACAGGCAACTTCAGCGCCACAGCCGTTTTCAGATAGCCCTCAATGCAAAGGCTCTAGACGCAAATATGGGTGTGAGAGCTAATTCAATCAAGGAAACACTGCATGTTGGTGAAGGGCATATTGAAGAAGGATCAGCCGGGTGGTTCTTGTGGGAGAACAACTCCATTTGGCTCACTAACTTCACACACCATCAGGCTTCCAAGCAGCTCTCAAGGAAACTCAGTTTTCACACTCTATGCTTAGTGCCCTTTGAGTGCCTAGGACTGAAATGAAGCTTGGTAAGCATCCCACACAATCGAATGCTCCACATGCGGGTTTCACATGCCACCAACTCCACATTCTCAGGCAACTTCAGCGCCACAGCCGTTTTCAGATAGCCCTCAATGCCAAGGCTCTACACGCAAATATTGGTGTGAGAGCTAATTCAATCAAGGAAACACTGCATGTTGGTGAAGGGCATATTGAAGAAGGATCAGCCGAGTGGTTCTTGTGGGAGAACAACTCCATTTGGCTCACTAACTTCACACACCATCAGGCTTCCAAGCAGCTCTCAAGGAAACTCAGTTTTCACACTCTATGCTTAGTGCCCTTTGTGGCCTAGAAGTGAAATGAAGCTTGGTGAGCATCCCACACAAACGAATGCTCCACATGCGGGTTTCACATGCCACCAACTCCACATTCTCAGGCAACTTCAGCGCCACAGCCGTTTTCAGATAGCCCTCAATGCCAAGGCTCTAGACGCAAATATTGGTGTGAGAGCTAATTCAATCAAGGAAACACTGCATGTTGGTGAAGGGCATATTGAAGAAGGATCAGCCGAGTGGTTCTTGTGGGAGAACAACTCCATTTGGCTCACTAACTTCACACACCATCAGGCTTCCAAGCAGCTCTCAAGGAAACTCAGTTTTCACACTCTATGCTTAGTGCCCATTGAGTGCATTATCTAGGAATGAACCTGGTAGAGCATCCCACACAAACGAATGCTCCACATGCGGGTTTCACATGCCACCAACTCCACATTCACAGGCAACTTCAGCGCCACAGCCGTTTTCAGATAGCCCTCAATGCAAAGGCTCCAGACGCAAATATTGGTGTGAGAGCTAATTCAATCAAGGAAACACTGCATGTTGGTGAAGGGCATATTGAAGAAGGATCAGCCGAGTGGTTGTTTTGGGAGAACAACTCCATTTGGCTCACTAACTTCACACACCATCAGGCTTCCAAGCAGCTCTCAAGGAAACTCAGTTTTCAAACTCTATGCTTAGTGCCCTTTGAGTGCCTAGGACTGAAATGAAGCTTGGTGAGCATCCCACACAAACGAATGCTCCACATGCGGGTTTCACATGCCACCAACTCCACATCCACAGGCAACTTCAGCGCCACAGCCGTTTTCAGATAGCCCTCAATGCAAAGGCTCTAGACGCAAATATTGGTGTGAGAGCTAATTCAATCAAGGAAACACTGCATGTTGGTGAAGGGCATATTGAAGAAGGATCAGCCGAGTGGTTCTTGTGGGAGAACAACTCCATTTGGCTCACTAACTTCACACACCATCAGGCTTCCAAGCAGCTCTCAAGGAAACTCAGTTTTCACACTCTATGCTTAGTGCCCTTTGAGTGCCTAGAAGTGAAATGAAGCTTGGTGAGCATCCCACACAAACGAATGCTCCACATGCGGGTTTCACATGCCACCAACTCCACATTCACAGGCAACTTCAGCGCCACAGTCATTTTCAGATAGCCCTCAATGCAAAGGCTCTAGACGCAAATATTGGTGTGAGAGCTAATTCAATCAAGGAAACACTGCATGTTGGTGAAGGGCATATTGAAGAAGGATCAGCCGAGTGGTTCTTGTGGGAGAACAACTCCATTTGGCTCACTAACTTCACACACCATCAGGCTTCCAAGCAGCTCTCAAGGAAACTCAGTTTTCACACTCTATGCTTAGTGCCCTTTGAGTGCCTAGAAGTGAAATGAAGCTTGGTGAGCATCCCACACAAACGAATGCTCCACATGCGCGTTTCACATGCCACCAACTCCACATTCACAGGCAACTTCAGCGCCACAGCCGTTTTCAGATAGCCCTCAATGCAAAGGCTCTAGACGCAAATATTGGTGTGAGAGCTAATTCAATCAAGGAAACACTGCATGTTGGTGAAGGGCATATTGAAGAAGGATCAGCCGAGTGGTTCTTGTGGGAGAACAACTCCATTTGGCTCACTAACTTCACACACCATCAGGCTTCCAAGCAGCTCTCAAGGAAACTCAGTTTTCACACTCTATGCTTAACGCGCTTTGAGTGCATTATCTAGGAATGATCCTGGTAGAGCATCCCACACAATCCAATGCTCCACATGCGGGTTTCACATGCCACCAACTCCACATTCTCAGGCAACTTCAGCGCCACAGCCGTTTTCAGATAGCCCTCAATGCAAAGGCTCTAGACGCAAATATTGGTGTGAGAGCTAATTCAATCAAGGAAACACTGCATGTTGGTGAAGGGCATATTGAAGAAGGATCAGCCGAGTGGTTCTTGTGGGAGAACAACTCCATTTGGCTCACTAACTTCACACACCATCAGGCTTCCAAGCAGCTCTCAAGGAAACTCAGTTTTCACACTCTATGTTTAGTGCCCTATGAGTGACTTATCTAGGAAGAATCTTGGTAGAGCATCCCACACAAAGGAATGCTCCACATGCGGGTTTCACATGCCACCAACTCCACATTCACAGGCAACTTCAGCGCCACAGCCGTTTTCAGATAGCCCTCAATGCAAAGGCTCTAGACGCAAATATGGGTGTGAGAGCTAATTCAATCAAGGAAACACTGCATGTTGGTGAAGGGCATATTGAAGAAGGATCAGCCGAGTGGTTCTTGTGGGAGAACAACTCCATTTGGCTCACTAACTTCACACACCATCAGGCTTCCAAGCAGCTCTCAAGGAAACTCAGTTTTCACAATCTATGCTTAGTGCCCTTTGAGTGCATTATCTAGGAATGAACCTGGTAGAGCATCCCACACAAACGAATGCTCCACATGCGGGTTTCACATGCCACCAACTCCACATTCACAGGCAACTTCAGCGCCACAGCCGTTTTCAGATAGCCCTCAATGCAATGGCTCCAGACGCAAATATTGGTGTGAGAGCTAATTCAATCAAGGAAACACTGCATGTTGGTGAAGGGCATATTGAAGAAGGATCAGCCGAGTGGTTCTTGTGGGAGAACAACTCCATTTGGCTCACTAACTTCACACACCATCAGGCTTCCAAGCAGCTCTCAAGGAAACTCAGTTTTCACACTCTATGCTTAGTGCCTTTTGATTGCATTATCTAGGATTGAACGTGGTAGAGCATCCCACACAAAGGAATGCTCCACATGCGGGTTTCACATGCCACCAACTCCACATTCACAGGCAACTTCAGCGCCACAGCCGTTTTCAGATAGCCCTCAATGCAAAGGCTCTAGACGCAAATATGGGTGTGAGAGCTAATTCAATCAAGGAAACACTGCATGTTGGTGAAGGGCATATTGAAGAAGGATCAGCCGGGTGGTTCTTGTGGGAGAACAACTCCATTTGGCTCACTAACTTCACACACCATCAGGCTTCCAAGCAGCTCTCAAGGAAACTCAGTTTTCACACTCTATGCTTAGTGCCCTTTGAGTGACTTATCTAGGAAGAATCTTGGTAGAGCATCCCACACAAAGGAATGCTCCACATGCGGGTTTCACATGCCACCAACTCCACATTCACAGGCAACTTCAGCGCCACAGCCGTTTTCAGATAGCCCTCAATGCAAAGGCTCTAGACGCAAATATGGGTGTGAGAGCTAATTCAATCAAGGAAACACTGCATGTTGGTGAAGGGCATATTGAAGAAGGATCAGCCGAGTGGTTCTTGTGGGAGAACAACTCCATTTGGCTCACTAACTTCACACACCATCAGGCTTCCAAGCAGCTCTCAAGGAAACTCAGTTTTCACAATCTATGCTTAGTGCCCTTTGAGTGCATTATCTAGGAATGAACCTGGTAGAGCATCCCACACAAACGAATGCTCCACATGCGGGTTTCACATGCCACCAACTCCACATTCTCAGGCAACTTCAGCGCCACAGCCGTTTTCAGATAGCCCTCAATGCAATGGCTCCAGACGCAAATATTGGTGTGAGAGCTAATTCAATCAAGGAAACACTGCATGTTGGTGAAGGGCATATTGAAGAAGGATCAGCCGAGTGGTTCTTGTGGGAGAACAACTCCATTTGGCTCACTAACTTCACACACCATCAGGCTTCCAAGCAGCTCTCAAGGAAACTCAGTTTTCACACTCTATGCTTAGTGCCTTTTGATTGCATTATCTAGGATTGAACGTGGTAGAGCATCCCACACAAAGGAATGCTCCACATGCGGGTTTCACATGCCACCAACTCCACATTCACAGGCAACTTCAGCGCCACAGCCGTTTTCAGATAGCCCTCAATGCAAAGGCTCTAGACGCAAATATGGGTGTGAGAGCTAATTCAATCAAGGAAACACTGCATGTTGGTGAAGGGCATATTGAAGAAGGATCAGCCGGGTGGTTCTTGTGGGAGAACAACTCCATTTGGCTCACTAACTTCACACACCATCAGGCTTCCAAGCAGCTCTCAAGGAAACTCAGTTTTCACACTCTATGCTTAGTGCCCTTTGAGTGCCTAGGACTGAAATGAAGCTTGGTAAGCATCCCACACAATCGAATGCTCCACATGCGGGTGTCACATGCCACCAACTCCACATTCTCAGGCAACTTCAGCGCCACAGCCGTTTTCAGATAGCCCTCAATGCCAAGGCTCTACACGCAAATATTGGTGTGAGAGCTAATTCAATCAAGGAAACACTGCATGTTGGTGAAGGGCATATTGAAGAAGGATCAGCCGAGTGGTTCTTGTGGGAGAACAACTCCATTTGGCTCACTAACTTCACACACCATCAGGCTTCCAAGCAGCTCTCAAGGAAACTCAGTTTTCACACTCTATGCTTAGTGCCCTTTGTGGCCTAGAAGTGAAATGAAGCTTGGTGAGCATCCCACACAAACGAATGCTCCACATGCGGGTTTCACATGCCACCAACTCCACATTCTCAGGCAACTTCAGCGCCACAGCCGTTTTCAGATAGCCCTCAATGCCAAGGCTCTAGACGCAAATATTGGTGTGAGAGCTAATTCAATCAAGGAAACACTGCATGTTGGTGAAGGGCATATTGAAGAAGGATCAGCCGAGTGGTTCTTGTGGGAGAACAACTCCATTTGGCTCACTAACTTCACACACCATCAGGCTTCCAAGCAGCTCTCAAGGAAACTCAGTTTTCACACTCTATGCTTAGTGCCCATTGAGTGCATTATCTAGGAATGAACCTGGTAGAGCATCCCACACAAACGAATGCTCCACATGCGGGTTTCACATGCCACCAACTCCACATTCACAGGCAACTTCAGCGCCACAGCCGTTTTCAGATAGCCCTCAATGCAAAGGCTCCAGACGCAAATATTGGTGTGAGAGCTAATTCAATCAAGGAAACACTGCATGTTGGTGAAGGGCATATTGAAGGAGGATCAGCCGAGTGGTTGTTTTGGGAGAACAACTCCATTTGGCTCACTAACTTCACACACCATCAGGCTTCCAAGCAGCTCTCAAGGAAACTCAGTTTTCAAACTCTATGCTTAGTGCCCTTTGAGTGCCTAGGACTGAAATGAAGCTTGGTGAGCATCCCACACAAACGAATGCTCCACATGCGGGTTTCACATGCCACCAACTCCACATCCACAGGCAACTTCAGCGCCACAGCCGTTTTCAGATAGCCCTCAATGCAAAGGCTCTAGACGCAAATATTGGTGTGAGAGCTAATTCAATCAAGGAAACACTGCATGTTGGTGAAGGGCATATTGAAGAAGGATCAGCCGAGTGGTTCTTGTGGGAGAACAACTCCATTTGGCTCACTAACTTCACACACCATCAGGCTTCCAAGCAGCTCTCAAGGAAACTCAGTTTTCACACTCTATGCTTAGTGCCCTTTGAGTGCCTAGAAGTGAAATGAAGCTTGGTGAGCATCCCACACAAACGAATGCTCCACATGCGGGTTTCACATGCCACCAACTCCACATTCACAGGCACTTCAGCGCCACAGTCATTTTCAGATAGCCCTCAATGCAAAGGCTCTAGACGCAAATATTGGTGTGAGAGCTAATTCAATCAAGGAAACACTGCATGTTGGTGAAGGGCATATTGAAGAAGGATCAGCCGAGTGGTTCTTGTGGGAGAACAACTCCATTTGGCTCACTAACTTCACACACCATCAGGCTTCCAAGCAGCTCTCAAGGAAACTCAGTTTTCACACTCTATGCTTAGTGCCCTTGAGTGCCTAGAAGTGAAATGAAGCTTGGTGAGCATCCCTCACAAAACGAATGCTTCCACATGCGCGTTTCACATGCACCAACTCCACATTCACAGGCAACTTCAGCGCCACAGCCGTTTTCAGATAGCCCTCAATGCAAAGGCTCTAGACGCAAATATTGGTGTGAGAGCTAATTCAATCAAGGAAACACTGCATGTTGGTGAAGGGCATATTGAAGAAGGATCAGCCGAGTGGTTCTTGTGGGAGAACAACTCATTTGGCTCACTAACTTCACACACCATCAGGCTTCCAAGCAGCTCTCAAGGAAACTCAGTTTTCACACTCTATGTTTAGTGCCCTATGAGTGACTTATCTAGGAACAAACTTGGTAGAGCATCCACACAAACGAATGCTCCACATGCGGGTTTCACATGCCACCAACTCCACATTCTCAGGCAACTTCAGCGCCACAGCCGTTTTCAGATAGCCCTCAATGCAAAGGCTCTAGACGCAAATATGGGTGTGAGAGCTAATTCAATCAAGGAAACACTGCATGTTGGTGAAGGGCATATTGAAGAAGGATCAGCCGAGTGGTTCTTGTGGAGAACAACTCCATTTGGCTCACTAACTTCACACACCATCAGGCTTCCAAGCAGCTCTCAAGGAACTCAGTTTTCACACTCTATGCTTAGTGCCTTTTGATTGCATTATCTAGGATTGAACGTGGTAGAGCATCCCACACAAACGAATGCTCCACATGCGGGTTTCACATGCCACCAACTCCACATTCACAGGCAACTTCAGCGCCACAGTCATTTTCAGATAGCCCTCAATGCAAAGGCTCTAGACGCAAATATTGGTGTGAGAGCTAATTCAATCAAGGAAACACTGCATGTTGGTGAAGGGCATATTGAAGAAGGATCA
>NW_026699904.1:0-124945 GCF_030435755.1 Ochotona princeps | reverse complement strand
TTAGTGCCCTTTGAGTACCTAGGACTGAAATGAAGCTTGGTGAGCATCCCACACAAACGAATGCTCCACATGCGGGTTTCACATGCCACCAACTCCACATTCACAAGCAACTTCAGCGCCACAGCCGTTTTCAGATAGCCCTCAATGCAAAGGCTCTAGACGCAAATATTGGTGTTGGGGTAATTCAATCAAGGAAACACTGCATGTTGCTGAGGGGCATATTGAGAAGGATCAGCCGAGTGGTTCTTGTGGGAGAACAGCTCCATTTGGCTCACTAACTTCACACACCATCAGGCTTCCAAGCAGCTCTCAAGGAAACTCAGTTTTCACACTCTATGCTTAGTGCCCTTTGAGTACCTAGGACTGAAATGAAGCTTGGTGAGCATCCCACACAACGAATGCTCCACATGCGGGTTTCACATGCCACCAACTCCACATTCACAGGCAACTTCAGCGCCACAGCCGTTTTCAGATAGCCCTCAATTCAAACGCTCTAAACGCAAATATTGGTGTTATGGATAATTCAATCAAGGAAACACTGCATGTTGCTGAGGGGCATATTGAAGAAGGATCAGCCGAGTGGTTCTTGTGGGAGTACAACTGCATTTGACTCACTAACTTCACACACCATCAGGCTTCCAAGCAGCTCTCAAGGAAACTCAGTTTTCACACTCTATGCTTCGTGCCCTTTGAGTGCATTATCTAGGAATGAACCTGGTAGAGCATCCCACACAAACGAATGCTCCACATGCGGGTTTCACATGCCACCAACTCACATTCACAGGCAACTTCAGTTCCACAGCCGTTTTCAGATAGCCCTCAGTGCAAAGGCTCTAGACTCAAATATTGGTGTGAGAGCTAATTCAATCAAGGAAACACTGCATGTTGGTGAAGGGCATGTTGAAGAAGGATCAGCCGAGTGGTTCTTGTGGGAGAACAACTCCATTTGGCTCACTAACTTCACACACCATCAGGCTTCCAAGCAGCTCTCAAGGAAACTCAGTTTTCACACTCTATGCTTCGTGCCCTTTGAGTGCATTATCTAGGAATGAACCTGGTAGAGCATCCCACACAAACGAATGCTCCACATGCTGGTTTCACATGCCACCAACTCCACATTCACAGGCACTTCAGCGCCACAGCCGTTTTCAGATAGCCCTCAATGCAAAGGCTCTAGACGCAAATATTGGTGTGGGAGCTAATTCAATCAAGGAAACGCTGCATGTTGGTGAAGGGCATATTGAAGAAGGATCAGCCGAGTGGTTCTTGTGGGAGAACAACTCCATTTGGCTCACTAACTTCACACACCATCAGGCTTCCAAGCAGCTCTCAAGGAATCTCAGTTTTCACACTCTATGCTTAGTGCCCTTTGTGTACCTAGGACTGAAATGAAGCTTGGTGAGCATCCCACACAAACGAATGCTCCACATGCGGGTTTCACATGCCACCAACTCCACATTCACAAGCAACTTCAGCGCCACAGCCGTTTTCAGATAGCCCTCAATGCAAAGGCTCTAGACGCAAATATTGGTGTTGGGGTAATTCAATCAAGGAAACACTGCATGTTGCTGAGGGGCATATTGAAGAAGGATCAGCCGAGTGGTTCTTGTGGGAGAACAGCTCCATTTGGCTCACTAACTTCACACACCATCAGGCTTCCAAGCAGCTCTCAAGGAAACTCAGTTTTCACACTCTATGCTTAGTGCCCTTTGAGTACCTAGGACTGAAATGAAGCTTGGTGAGCATCCCACACAAACGAATGCTCCACATGCGGGTTTCACATGCCACCAACTCCACATTCACAGGCAACTTCAGCGCCACAGCCGTTTTCAGATAGCCCTCAATTCAAACGCTCTAAACGCAAATATTGGTGTTATGGATAATTCAATCAAGGAAACACTGCATGTTGCTGAGCGGCATATTGAAGAAGGATCAGCCGAGTGGTTCTTGTGGGAGTACAACTGCATTTGACTCACTAACTTCACACACCATCAGGCTTCCAAGCAGCTCTCAAGGAAACTCAGTTTTCACACTCTATGCTTCGTGCCCTTTGAGTGCATTATCTAGGAATGAACCTGGTAGAGCATCCCACACAAACGAATGCTCCACATGCGGGTTTCACATGCCACCAACTCCACATTCACAGGCAACTTCAGTTCCACAGCCGTTTTCAGATAGCCCTCAATGCAAAGGCTCTAGACTCAAATATTGGTGTGAGAGCTAATTCAATCAAGGAAACACTGCATGTTGGTGAAGGGCATGTTGAAGAAGGATCAGCCGAGTGGTTCTTGTGGGAGAACAACTCCATTTGGCTCACTAACTTCACACACCATCAGGCTTCCAAGCAGCTCTCAAGGAAACTCAGTTTTCACACTCTATGCTTAGTGCCCTTTGAGTGCATTATCTAGGAATGAACCTGGTAGAGCATCCCACACAAACGAATGCTCCACATGCGGGTTTCACATGCCACCAACTCCACATTCACAGGCACTTCAGCGCCACAGCCGTTTTCAGATAGCCCTCAATGCAAAGGCTCTAGACGCAAATATTGGTGTGGGAGCTAATTCAATCAAGGAAACGCTGCATGTTGGTGAAGGGCATATTGAAGAAGGATCAGCCGAGTGGTTCTTGTGGGAGAACAACTCCATTTGGCTCACTAACTTCACACACCATCAGGCTTCCAAGCAGCTCTCAAGGAATCTCAGTTTTCACACTCTATGCTTAGTGCCCTTTGTGTACCTAGGACTGAAATGAAGCTTGGTGAGCATCCCACACAAACGAATGCTCCACATGCGGGTTTCACATGCCACCAACTCCACATTCTCAGGCAACTTCATCGCCACAGCCGTTTTCAGATAGCCCTCAATGCAAAGGCTCTAGACGCAAATATTGGTGTGGGGGATAATTCAATCAAGGAAACACTGCATGTTGGTGAAGGGCATACTGAAGAAGGATCAGCCGAGTGGTTCTTGTGGGAGAACAACTGCATTTGACTCACTAACTTCACACACCATCAGGCTTCCAAGCAGCTCTCAAGGAAACTCAGTTTTCACACTCTATGCTTAGTGCCCTTTGAGTACCTAGGACTGAAACGAAGCTTGGTGAGCATTCCACACAAACGAATGCTCCACATGCGGGTTTCACATGCCACCAACTCCACATTCTCAGGCAACTTCAGCGCCACAGCCGTTTTCAGATAGCCCTCAATGCAAAGGCAATAGATGCAAATATTTGTGTGAGAGTTAATTCAATCAAGGAAACACTGCATGTTGGTGAAGGGCATATTGAAGAAGGATCAGCCGAGTGGTTCTTGTGGGAGAACAACTTCATTTGACTCACTAACTTCACACACCATCAGGCTTCCAAGCAGCTCTCAAGGAAACTCAGTTTTCACACTCTATGCTTCGTGCCCTTTGAGTGCATTATCTAGGAATGAACCTGGTAGAGCATCCCACACAAACGAATGCTCCACATTCGGGTTTCACATGCCACCAACTCCACATTCACAGGCAACTTCAGCGCCACAGCCGTTTTCAGATAGCCCTCAGTGCAAAGGCTCTAGACTCAAATATTGGTGTGAGAGCTAATTCAATCAAGGAAACACTGCATGTTGGTGAAGGGCATATTGAAGAAGGATCAGCCGAGTGGTTCTTGTGGGAGAACAACTCCATTTGACTCACTAACTTCACACACCATCAGGCTTCCAAGCAGCTCTCAAGGAAACTCAGTTTTCACACTCTATGCTTAGTGCCCTTTGAGTGCATTATCTAGGAATGAACCTGGTAGAGCATCCCACACAAACGAATGCTCCACATGCGGGTTTCACATGCCAGCAACTCCACATTCACAGGCAACTTCAGTTCCACAGCCGTTTTCAGATAGCCCTCAATGCAAAGGCTCTAGACTCAAATATTGGTGTGAGAGCTAATTCAATCAAGGAAACACTGCATGTTGGTGAAGGGCATATTGAAGAAGGATCAGCCGAGTGGTTCTTGTGGGAGAACAACTCCATTTGGCTCACTAACTTCACACACCATCAGGCTTCCAAGCAGCTCTCAAGGAAACTCAGTTTTCACACTCTATGCTTAGTGACCTTTGAGTGCATTATCTAGGAATGAACCTGGTAGAGCATCCCACACAAACGAATGCTCCACATGCGGGTTTCACATGCCAGCAACTCCACATTCACAGACAACTTCAGCGCCACAGCCGTTTTCAGATAGCCCTCAATGCAAAGGCTCTAGACTCAAATATTGGTGTGAGAGCTAATTCAATCAAGGAAACACTGCATGTTGGTGAAGGGCATATTGAAGAAGGATCAGCCGAGTGGTTCTTGTGGGAGAACAACTGCATTTGACTCACTCACTTCACACACCATCAGGCTTCCAAGCAGCTCTAAGGAAACTCAGTTTTCACACTCTATGCTTAGTGCCCTTTGAGTGCATTATCTAGGAATGAACCTGGTAGAGCATCCCACACAAACGAATGCTCCACATGCGGGTTTCACATGCCAGCAACTCCACATTCACAGGCAACTTCAGCGCCACAGCTGTTTTCAGATAGCCCTCAATGCAAAGGCTCTAGATGCAAATATTTGTGAGAGATGATTCAATCAAGGAAACACTGCATGTTGGTGAAGGGCATATTGAAGAAGGATCAGCCGAGTGGTTCTTGTGGGAGAACAACTCCATTTGGCTCACTAACTTCACACACCATCAGGCTTCCAAGCAGCTCTCAAGGAAACTCAGTTTTCACACTCTATGCTTAGTGCCCTTTGACTACGTAGGACTGAAAAGAAGCTTGGTGAGCATCCCACACAAACGAATGCTCCACATGCGGGTTTCACATGCCACCAACTCCACATTCTCAGGCAACTTCAGCGCCACAGCCGTTTTCAGATAGCCCTCAATGCAAAGGCTCTAGATGCAAATATTTGTGTGAGAGTTAATTCAATCAAGGAAGCACTGCATGTTGGTGAAGGGCATATTGAAGAAGGATCAGCCGAGTGGTTCTTGTGGGAGAACAACTCTATTTGGCTCACTAACTTCACACACCATCAGGCTTCCAAGCAGCTCTCAAGGAAACTCAGTTTTCACACTCTATGCTTCGTGCCCTTTGAGTGCATTATCTAGGAATGAACCTGGTAGAGCATCCCACACAAACGAATGCTCCACATGCGGGTTTCACATGCCAGCAACTCCACATTCACAGGCAACTTCAGCGTCACAGCCGTTTTCAGATAGCCCTCAATGCAAAGACTCTAGACGCAAATATTGGTGTGAGAGCTAATTCAATCAAGGAAACACTGCATGTTGGTGAAGGGCATATTGAAGAAGGATCAGCCGAGTGGTTCTTGTGGGAGAACAACTCCATTTGGCTCACTAACTTCACACACCATCAGGCTTCCAAGCAGCTCTCAAGGAAACTCAGTTTTCACACTCTATGCTTAGTGCCCTTTGAGTGCATTATCTAGGAATGAACCTGGTAGAGCATCCCACACAAACGAAAGCTCCACATGCGGGTTTCACATGCCACCAACTCCACATTCACAGGCAACTTCAGCGCCACAGCCGTTTTCAGATAGCCCTCAATGCAAAGCCTCTAGACGCAAATATTGGTGTGGGAGCTAATTCAATCAATGAAACACTGCATGTTGGTGAAGGGCATATTGAAGAAGGATCAGCCGAGTGGTTCTTGTGGGAGAACAACTCCATTTGGCTCACTAACTTCACACACCATCAGGCTTCCAAGCAGCTCTCAAGGAAACTCAGTTTTCACACTCTATGCTTCGTGCCCTTTGAGTGCATTATCTAGGAATGAACCTGGTAGAGCATCCCACACAAACGAATGCTCCACATGCGGGTTTCACATGCCACCAACTCCACATTCACAGGCAACTTCAGCGCCACAGCCGTTTTCAGATAGCCCTCAGTGCAAAGGCTCTAGACTCAAATATTGGTGTGAGAGCTAATTCAATCAAGGAAACACTGCATGTTGGTGAAGGGCATATTGAAGAAGGATCAGCCGAGTGGTTCTTGTGGGAGAACAACTCCATTTGACTCACTAACTTCACACACCATCAGGCTTCCAAGCAGCTCTCAAGGAAACTCAGTTTTCACACTCTATGCTTAGTGCCCTTTGAGTGCATTATCTAGGAATGAACCTGGTAGAGCATCGCACACAAACGAATGCTCCACATGCGGGTTTCACATGCCAGCAACTCCACATTCACAGGCAACTTCAGTTCCACAGCCGTTTTCAGATAGCCCTCAATGCAAAGGCTCTAGACTCAAATATTGGTGTGAGAGCTAATTCAATCAAGGAAACACTGCATGTTGGTGAAGGGCATATTGAAGAAGGATCAGCCGAGTGGATCTTGTGGGAGAACAACTCCATTTGGCTCACTAACTTCACACACCATCAGGCTTCCAAGCAGCTCTCAAGGAAACTCAGTTTTCACACTCTATGCTTAGTGCCCTTTGAGTGCATTATCTAGGAATGAACCTGGTAGAGCATCCCACACAAACGAATGCTCCACATGCGGGTTTCACATGCCAGCAACTCCACATTCACAGGCAACTTCAGCGCCACAGCCGTTTTCAGATAGCCCTCAATGCAAAGGCTCTAGACGCAAATATTGGTGTGAGAGCTAATTCAATCAAGGAAACACTGCATGTTGGTGAAGGGCATATTGAAGAAGGATCAGCCGAGTGGTTCTTGTGGGAGAACAACTGCATTTGACTCACTCACTTCACACACCATCAGGCTTCCAAGCAGCTCTGAAGGAAACTCAGTTTTCACACTCTATGCTTAGTGCCCTTTGAGTGCATTATCTAGGAATGATCTTGGTAGAGCATCCCACACAAACGAATGCTCCACATGCGGGTTTCACATGCCACCAACTCCACATTCTCAGGCAACTTCAGCGCCACAGCCGTTTTCAGATAGCCCTCAATGCAAAGGCTCTAGACGCAAATATTGGTGTGAGAGTTAATTCAATCAAGGAAGCACTGCATGTTGGTGAAGGTCATATTGAAGAAGGATCAGCCGAGTGGTTCTTGTGGGAGAACAACTCCATTTGGCTCACTAACTTCACACACCATCAGGCTTCCAAGCAGCTCTCAAGGAATCTCAGTTTTCACACTCTATGCTTAGTGCCCTTTGAGTACCTAGGACTGAAATGAAGCTTGGTGAGCATCCCACACAAACGAATGCTCCACATGCGGGTTTCACATGCCACCAACTCCACATTCACAAGCAACTTCAGCGCCACAGCCGTTTTCAGATAGCCCTCAATGCAAAGGCTCTAGACGCAAATATTGGTGTTGGGGTAATTCAATCAAGGAAACACTGCATGTTGCTGAGGGGCATATTGAAGAAGGATCAGCCGAGTGGTTCTTGTGGGAGAACAGCTCCATTTGGCTCACTAACTTCACACACCATCAGGCTTCCAAGCAGCTCTCAAGGAAACTCAGTTTTCACACTCTATGCTTAGTGCCCTTTGAGTACCTAGGACTGAAATGAAGCTTGGTGAGCATCCCACACAAACGAATGCTCCACATGCGGGTTTCACATGCCACCAACTCCACATTCACAGGCAACTTCAGCGCCACAGCCGTTTTCAGATAGCCCTCAATTCAAACGCTCTAAACGCAAATATTGGTGTTATGGATAATTCAATCAAGGAAACACTGCATGTTGCTGAGGGGCATATTGAAGAAGGATCAGCCGAGTGGTTCTTGTGGGAGTACAACTGCATTTGACTCACTAACTTCACACACCATCAGGCTTCCAAGCAGCTCTCAAGGAAACTCAGTTTTCACACTCTATGCTTCGTGCCCTTTGAGTGCATTATCTAGGAATGAACCTGGTAGAGCATCCCACACAAACGAATGCTCCACATGCGGGTTTCACATGCCACCAACTCCACATTCACAGGCAACTTCAGTTCCACAGCCGTTTTCAGATAGCCCTCAGTGCAAAGGCTCTAGACTCAAATATTGGTGTGAGAGCTAATTCAATCAAGGAAACACTGCATGTTGGTGAAGGGCATGTTGAAGAAGGATCAGCCGAGTGGTTCTTGTGGGAGAACAACTCCATTTGGCTCACTAACTTCACACACCATCAGGCTTCCAAGCAGCTCTCAAGGAAACTCAGTTTTCACACTCTATGCTTCGTGCCCTTTGAGTGCATTATCTAGGAATGAACCTGGTAGAGCATCCCACACAAACGAATGCTCCACATGCGGGTTTCACATGCCACCAACTCCACATTCACAGGCACTTCAGCGCCACAGCCGTTTTCAGATAGCCCTCAATGCAAAGGCTCTAGACGCAAATATTGGTGTGGGAGCTAATTCAATCAAGGAAACGCTGCATGTTGGTGAAGGGCATATTGAAGAAGGATCAGCCGAGTGGTTCTTGTGGGAGAACAACTCCATTTGGCTCACTAACTTCACACACCATCAGGCTTCCAAGCAGCTCTCAAGGAATCTCAGTTTTCACACTCTATGCTTAGTGCCCTTTGTGTACCTAGGACTGAAATGAAGCTTGGTGAGCATCCCACACAAACGAATGCTCCACATGCGGGTTTCACATGCCACCAACTCCACATTCACAAGCAACTTCAGCGCCACAGCCGTTTTCAGATAGCCCTCAATGCAAAGGCTCTAGACGCAAATATTGGTGTTGGGGTAATTCAATCAAGGAAACACTGCATGTTGCTGAGGGGCATATTGAAGAAGGATCAGCCGAGTGGTTCTTGTGGGAGAACAGCTCCATTTGGCTCACTAACTTCACACACCATCAGGCTTCCAAGCAGCTCTCAAGGAAACTCAGTTTTCACACTCTATGCTTAGTGCCCTTTGAGTACCTAGGACTGAAATGAAGCTTGGTGAGCATCCCACACAAACGAATGCTCCACATGCGGGTTTCACATGCCACCAACTCCACATTCACAGGCAACTTCAGCGCCACAGCCGTTTTCAGATAGCCCTCAATTCAAACGCTCTAAACGCAAATATTGGTGTTATGGATAATTCAATCAAGGAAACACTGCATGTTGCTGAGCGGCATATTGAAGAAGGATCAGCCGAGTGGTTCTTGTGGGAGTACAACTGCATTTGACTCACTAACTTCACACACCATCAGGCTTCCAAGCAGCTCTCAAGGAAACTCAGTTTTCACACTCTATGCTTCGTGCCCTTTGAGTGCATTATCTAGGAATGAACCTGGTAGAGCATCCCACACAAACGAATGCTCCACATGCGGGTTTCACATGCCACCAACTCCACATTCACAGGCAACTTCAGTTCCACAGCCGTTTTCAGATAGCCCTCAATGCAAAGGCTCTAGACTCAAATATTGGTGTGAGAGCTAATTCAATCAAGGAAACACTGCATGTTGGTGAAGGGCATGTTGAAGAAGGATCAGCCGAGTGGTTCTTGTGGGAGAACAACTCCATTTGGCTCACTAACTTCACACACCATCAGGCTTCCAAGCAGCTCTCAAGGAAACTCAGTTTTCACACTCTATGCTTAGTGCCCTTTGAGTGCATTATCTAGGAATGAACCTGGTAGAGCATCCCACACAAACGAATGCTCCACATGCGGGTTTCACATGCCAGCAACTCCACATTCACAGGCACTTCAGCGCCACAGCCGTTTTCAGATAGCCCTCAATGCAAAGGCTCTAGACGCAAATATTGGTGTGGGAGCTAATTCAATCAAGGAAACGCTGCATGTTGGTGAAGGGCATATTGAAGAAGGATCAGCCGAGTGGTTCTTGTGGGAGAACAACTCCATTTGGCTCACTAACTTCACACACCATCAGGCTTCCAAGCAGCTCTCAAGGAATCTCAGTTTTCACACTCTATGCTTAGTGCCCTTTGTGTACCTAGGACTGAAATGAAGCTTGGTGAGCATCCCACACAAACGAATGCTCCACATGCGGGTTTCACATGCCACCAACTCCACATTCTCAGGCAACTTCATCGCCACAGCCGTTTTCAGATAGCCCTCAATGCAAAGGCTCTAGACGCAAATATTGGTGTGGGGGATAATTCAATCAAGGAAACACTGCATGTTGGTGAAGGGCATACTGAAGAAGGATCAGCCGAGTGGTTCTTGTGGGAGAACAACTGCATTTGACTCACTAACTTCACACACCATCAGGCTTCCAAGCAGCTCTCAAGGAAACTCAGTTTTCACACTCTATGCTTAGTGCCCTTTGAGTACCTAGGACTGAAATGAAGCTTGGTGAGCATTCCACACAAACGAATGCTCCACATGCGGGTTTCACATGCCACCAACTCCACATTCTCAGGCAACTTCAGCGCCACAGCCGTTTTCAGATAGCCCTCAATGCAAAGGCAATAGATGCAAATATTTGTGTGAGAGTTAATTCAATCAAGGAAACACTGCATGTTGGTGAAGGGCATATTGAAGAAGGATCAGCCGAGTGGTTCTTGTGGGAGAACAACTGCATTTGACTCACTAACTTCACACACCATCAGGCTTCCAAGCAGCTCTCAAGGAAACTCAGTTTTCACACTCTATGCTTCGTGCCCTTTGAGTGCATTATCTAGGAATGAACCTGGTAGAGCATCCCACACAAACGAATGCTCCACATGCGGGTTTCACATGCCACCAACTCCACATTCACAGGCAACTTCAGCGCCACAGCCGTTTTCAGATAGCCCTCAGTGCAAAGGCTCTAGACTCAAATATTGGTGTGAGAGCTAATTCAATCAAGGAAACACTGCATGTTGGTGAAGGGCATATTGAAGAAGGATCAGCCGAGTGGTTCTTGTGGGAGAACAACTCCATTTGACTCACTAACTTCACACACCATCAGGCTTCCAAGCAGCTCTCAAGGAAACTCAGTTTTCACACTCTATGCTTAGTGCCCTTTGAGTGCATTATCTAGGAATGAACCTGGTAGAGCATCCCACACAAACGAATGCTCCACATGCGGGTTTCACATGCCAGCAACTCCACATTCACAGGCAACTTCAGTTCCACAGCCGTTTTCAGATAGCCCTCAATGCAAAGGCTCTAGACTCAAATATTGGTGTGAGAGCTAATTCAATCAAGGAAACACTGCATGTTGGTGAAGGGCATATTGAAGAAGGATCAGCCGAGTGGTTCTTGTGGGAGAACAACTCCATTTGGCTCACTAACTTCACACACCATCAGGCTTCCAAGCAGCTCTCAAGGAAACTAGCGCCACAGCCGTTTTCAGATAGCCCTCAATGCAAAGGCAATAGATGCAAATATTTGTGTGAGAGTTAATTCAATCAAGGAAACACTGCATGTTGGTGAAGGGCATATTGAAGAAGGATCAGCCGAGTGGTTCTTGTGGGAGAACAACTGCATTTGACTCACTAACTTCACACACCATCAGGCTTCCAAGCAGCTCTCAAGGAAACTCAGTTTTCACACTCTATGCTTCGTGCCCTTTGAGTGCATTATCTAGGAATGAACCTGGTAGAGCATCCCACACAAACGAATGCTCCACATGCGGGTTTCACATGCCACCAACTCCACATTCACAGGCAACTTCAGCGCCACAGCCGTTTTCAGATAGCCCTCAGTGCAAAGGCTCTAGACTCAAATATTGGTGTGAGAGCTAATTCAATCAAGGAAACACTGCATGTTGGTGAAGGGCATATTGAAGAAGGATCAGCCGAGTGGTTCTTGTGGGAGAACAACTCCATTTGACTCACTAACTTCACACACCATCAGGCTTCCAAGCAGCTCTCAAGGAAACTCAGTTTTCACACTCTATGCTTAGTGCCCTTTGAGTGCATTATCTAGGAATGAACCTGGTAGAGCATCCCACACAAACGAATGCTCCACATGCGGGTTTCACATGCCAGCAACTCCACATTCACAGGCAACTTCAGTTCCACAGCCGTTTTCAGATAGCCCTCAATGCAAAGGCTCTAGACTCAAATATTGGTGTGAGAGCTAATTCAATCAAGGAAACACTGCATGTTGGTGAAGGGCATATTGAAGAAGGATCAGCCGAGTGGTTCTTGTGGGAGAACAACTCCATTTGGCTCACTAACTTCACACACCATCAGGCTTCCAAGCAGCTCTCAAGGAAACTCAGTTTTCACACTCTATGCTTAGTGACCTTTGAGTGCATTATCTAGGAATGAACCTGGTAGAGCATCCCACACAAACGAATGCTCCACATGCGGGTTTCACATGCCAGCAACTCCACATTCACAGACAACTTCAGCGCCACAGCCGTTTTCAGATAGCCCTCAATGCAAAGGCTCTAGACTCAAATATTGGTGTGAGAGCTAATTCAATCAAGGAAACACTGCATGTTGGTGAAGGGCATATTGAAGAAGGATCAGCCGAGTGGTTCTTGTGGGAGAACAACTGCATTTGACTCACTCACTTCACACACCATCAGGCTTCCAAGCAGCTCTAAGGAAACTCAGTTTTCACACTCTATGCTTAGTGCCCTTTGAGTGCATTATCTAGGAATGAACCTGGTAGAGCATCCCACACAAACGAATGCTCCACATGCGGGTTTCACATGCCAGCAACTCCACATTCACAGGCAACTTCAGCGCCACAGCTGTTTTCAGATAGCCCTCAATGCAAAGGCTCTAGATGCAAATATTGGTGAGAGATGATTCAATCAAGGAAACACTGCATGTTGGTGAAGGGCATATTGAAGAAGGATCAGCCGAGTGGTTCTTGTGGGAGAACAACTCCATTTGGCTCACTAACTTCACACACCATCAGGCTTCCAAGCAGCTCTCAAGGAAACTCAGTTTTCACACTCTATGCTTAGTGCCCTTTGACTACGTAGGACTGAAAAGAAGCTTGGTGAGCATCCCACACAAACGAATGCTCCACATGCGGGTTTCACATGCCACCAACTCCACATTCTCAGGCAACTTCAGCGCCACAGCCGTTTTCAGATAGCCCTCAATGCAAAGGCTCTAGATGCAAATATTTGTGTGAGAGTTAATTCAATCAAGGAAGCACTGCATGTTGGTGAAGGGCATATTGAAGAAGGATCAGCCGAGTGGTTCTTGTGGGAGAACAACTCTATTTGGCTCACTAACTTCACACACCATCAGGCTTCCAAGCAGCTCTCAAGGAAACTCAGTTTTCACACTCTATGCTTCGTGCCCTTTGAGTGCATTATCTAGGAATGAACCTGGTAGAGCATCCCACACAAACGAATGCTCCACATGCGGGTTTCACATGCCAGCAACTCCACATTCACAGGCAACTTCAGCGTCACAGCCGTTTTCAGATAGCCCTCAATGCAAAGACTCTAGACGCAAATATTGGTGTGAGAGCTAATTCAATCAAGGAAACACTGCATGTTGGTGAAGGGCATATTGAAGAAGGATCAGCCGAGTGGTTCTTGTGGGAGAACAACTCCATTTGGCTCACTAACTTCACACACCATCAGGCTTCCAAGCAGCTCTCAAGGAAACTCAGTTTTCACACTCTATGCTTAGTGCCCTTTGAGTGCATTATCTAGGAATGAACCTGGTAGAGCATCCCACACAAACGAAAGCTCCACATGCGGGTTTCACATGCCACCAACTCCACATTCACAGGCAACTTCAGCGCCACAGCCGTTTTCAGATAGCCCTCAATGCAAAGCCTCTAGACGCAAATATTGGTGTGGGAGCTAATTCAATCAATGAAACACTGCATGTTGGTGAAGGGCATATTGAAGAAGGATCAGCCGAGTGGTTCTTGTGGGAGAACAACTCCATTTGGCTCACTAACTTCACACACCATCAGGCTTCCAAGCAGCTCTCAAGGAAACTCAGTTTTCACACTCTATGCTTCGTGCCCTTTGAGTGCATTATCTAGGAATGAACCTGGTAGAGCATCCCACACAAACGAATGCTCCACATGCGGGTTTCACATGCCACCAACTCCACATTCACAGGCAACTTCAGCGCCACAGCCGTTTTCAGATAGCCCTCAGTGCAAAGGCTCTAGACTCAAATATTGGTGTGAGAGCTAATTCAATCAAGGAAACACTGCATGTTGGTGAAGGGCATATTGAAGAAGGATCAGCCGAGTGGTTCTTGTGGGAGAACAACTCCATTTGACTCACTAACTTCACACACCATCAGGCTTCCAAGCAGCTCTCAAGGAAACTCAGTTTTCACACTCTATGCTTAGTGCCCTTTGAGTGCATTATCTAGGAATGAACCTGGTAGAGCATCCCACACAAACGAATGCTCCACATGCGGGTTTCACATGCCAGCAACTCCACATTCACAGGCAACTTCAGTTCCACAGCCGTTTTCAGATAGCCCTCAATGCAAAGGCTCTAGACTCAAATATTGGTGTGAGAGCTAATTCAATCAAGGAAACACTGCATGTTGGTGAAGGGCATATTGAAGAAGGATCAGCCGAGTGGATCTTGTGGGAGAACAACTCCATTTGGCTCACTAACTTCACACACCATCAGGCTTCCAAGCAGCTCTCAAGGAAACTCAGTTTTCACACTCTATGCTTAGTGCCCTTTGAGTGCATTATCTAGGAATGAACCTGGTAGAGCATCCCACACAAACGAATGCTCCACATGCGGGTTTCACATGCCAGCAACTCCACATTCACAGGCAACTTCAGCGCCACAGCCGTTTTCAGATAGCCCTCAATGCAAAGGCTCTAGACGCAAATATTGGTGTGAGAGCTAATTCAATCAAGGAAACACTGCATGTTGGTGAAGGGCATATTGAAGAAGGATCAGCCGAGTGGTTCTTGTGGGAGAACAACTGCATTTGACTCACTCACTTCACACACCATCAGGCTTCCAAGCAGCTCTCAAGGAAACTCAGTTTTCACACTCTATGCTTAGTGCCCTTTGAGTGCATTATCTAGGAATGATCTTGGTAGAGCATCCCACACAAACGAATGCTCCACATGCGGGTTTCACATGCCACCAACTCCACATTCTCAGGCAACTTCAGCGCCACAGCCGTTTTCAGATAGCCCTCAATGCAAAGGCTCTAGACGCAAATATTGGTGTGGGGGATAATTCAATCAAGGAAACACTGCATGTTGGTGAAGGGCATATTGAAGAAGGATCAGCCGAGTGGTTCTTGTGGGACAACAACTCTATTTGGCTCACTAACTTCACACACCATCAGGCTTCCAAGCAGCTCTCAAGGAAACTCAGTTTTCACACTCTATGCTTCGTGCCCTTTGAGTGCATTATCTAGGAATGAACCTGGTAGAGCATCCCACACAAACGAATGCTCCACATGCGGGTTTCACATGCCACCAACTCCTCATTCACAGGCAACTTCAGCGCCACAGCCGTTTTCAGATAGCCCTCAATGCAAAGGCTCTAGACGCAAATATTGGTGTGAGAGCTAATTCAATCAAGGAAACACTGCATGTTGCTGAAGGGCATATTGAAGAAGGATCAGCCGAGTGGTTCTTGTGGGAGAACAACTCCATTTGGCTCACTAACTTCACACACCATCAGGCTTCCAAGCAGCTCTCAAGGAAACTCAGTTTTCACACTCTATGCTTAGTGCCCTTTGAGTGCATTATCTAGGAATGAACCTGGTAGAGCATCCCACACAAACGAAAGCTCCACATGCGGGTTTCACATGCCACCAACTCCACATTCACAGGCAACTTCAGCGCCACAGCCATTTTCAGATAGCCCTCAATGCAAAGGCTCTAGACGCAAATATTGGTGTGGGAGCTAATTCAATCAAGGAAACACTGCATGTTGGTGAAGGGCATATTGAAGAAGGATCAGCCGAGTGGTTCTTGTGGGAGAACAACTCTATTTGACTCACTATCTTCACACACCATCAGGCTTCCAAGCAGCTCTCAAGGAAACTCAGTTTTCACACTCTATGCTTCGTGACCTTTGAGTGCATTATCTAGGAATGAACCTGGTAGAGCATCCCACACAAACGAATGCTCCACATGCGGGTTTCACATGCCACCAACTCCACATTCACAGGCAACTTCAGCGCCACAGCCGTTTTCAGATAGCCCTCAATGCAAAGGCTCTAGACTCAAATATTGGTGTGAGAGCTAATTCAATCAAAGAAACACTGCATGTTGGTGAAGGGCATATTGAAGAAGGATCAGCCGAGTGGTTCTTCTGGGAGAACAACTCCATTTGGCTCACTAACTTCACACACCATCAGGCTTCCAAGCAGCTCTCAAGGAAACTCAGTTTTCACACTCTATGCTTAGTGCCCTTTGAGTGCATTATCTAGGAATGAACCTGGTAGAGCATCCCACACAAACGAAAACTCCACATGCGGGTTTCACATGCCACCAACTCCACATTCACAGGCAACTGCAGCGCCACAGCCCTTTTCAGATAGCCCTCAATGCAAAGCCGCTAGACGCAAATATTGGTGTGGGAGCTAATTCAATCAAGGAAACACTGCATGTTGGTGAAGGGCATATTGAAGAAGGATCAGCCGAGTGGTTCTTGTGGGAGAACAACTCCATTTGGCTCACTAACTTCACACACCATCAGGCTTCCAAGCAGCTCTCAAGGAAACTCAGTTTTCACACTCTATGCTTAGTGCCCTTTGAGTACCTAGGACTGAAATGAAGCTTGGTGAGCATCCCACACAAACGAATGCTCCACATGCGGGTTTCACATGCCACCAACTCCACATTCACAGGCAACTTCAGCGCCACAGCCGTTTTCTGATAGCCCTCAATTCAAAGGCTCTAAACGCAAATATTGGTGTGGGGGATAATTCAATCAAGGAAACACTGCATGTTGCTGAGGGGCATATTGAAGGATCAGCCGAGTGGTTCTTGTGGGAGAACAACTCCATTTGGCTCACTAACTTCACACACCATCAGGCTTCCAAGCAGCTCTCAAGGAAACTCAGTTTTCACACTCTATGCTTAGTGCCCTTTGAGTGCATTATCTAGGAATGAACCTGGTAGAGCATCCCACACAAACGAATGCTCCACATGCGGGTTTCACATGCCACCAACTCCACATTCACAGGCAACTTCAGCGCCA
This sequence comes from Ochotona princeps, assembly GCF_030435755.1. Classification (NCBI taxonomy): domain Eukaryota; kingdom Metazoa; phylum Chordata; class Mammalia; order Lagomorpha; family Ochotonidae; genus Ochotona; species Ochotona princeps. Next base: position 107,927 of record NW_026699904.1, on the reverse strand, counting down.
CAGCCGTTTTCAGATAGCCCTCAGTGCAAAGGCTCTAGACTCAAATATTGGTGTGAGAGCTAATTCAATCAAGGAAACACTGCATGTTGGTGAAGGGCATGTTGAAGAAGGATCAGCCGAGTGGTTCTTGTGGGAGAACAACTCCATTTGACTCACTAACTTCACACACCATCAGGCTTCCAAGCAGCTCTCAAGGAAACTCAGTTTTCACACTCTATGCTTAGTGCCCTTTGAGTGCATTATCTAGGAATGAACCTGGTAGAGCATCCCACACAAACGAATGCTCCACATGCGGGTTTCACATGCCAGCAACTCCACATTCACAGGCAACTTCAGTTCCACAGCCGTTTTCAGATAGCCCTCAATGCAAAGGCTCTAGACTCAAATATTGGTGTGAGAGCTAATTCAATCAAGGAAACACTGCATGTTGGTGAAGGGCATATTGAAGAAGGATCAGCCGAGTGGTTCTTGTGGGAGAACAACTCCATTTGGCTCACTAACTTCACACACCATCAGGCTTCCAAGCAGCTCTCAAGGAAACTCAGTTTTCACACTCTATGCTTAGTGCCCTTTGAGTGCATTATCTAGGAATGAACCTGGTAGAGCATCCCACACAAACGAATGCTCCACATGCGGGTTTCACATGCCAGCAACTCCACATTCACAGGCAACTTCAGCGCCACAGCCGTTTTCAGATAGCCCTCAATGCAAAGCCTCTAGACGCAAATATTGGTGTGGGAGCTAATTCAATCAAGGAAACACTGCATGTTGGTGAAGGGCATATTGAAGAAGGATCAGCCGAGTGGTTCTTGTGGGAGAACAACTCCATTTGGCTCACTAACTTCACACACCATCAGGCTTCCAAGCAGCTCTCAAGGAATCTCAGTTTTCACACTCTATGCTTAGGGCCCTTTGAGTACCTAGGACTGAAATGAAGCTTGGTGAGCATCCCACACAAACGAATGCTCCACATGCGGATTTCACATGCCACCAACTCCACATTCACAGGCAACTTCAGCGCCACAGCCGTTTTCAGATAGCCCTCAGTGCAAAGGCTCTAGACTCAAATATTGGTGTGAGAGCTAATTCAATCAAGGAAACACTGCATGTTGGTGAAGGGCATATTGAAGAAGGATCAGCCGAGTGGTTCTTGTGGGAGAACAACTCTATTTGACTCACTATCTTCACACACCATCAGGCTTCCAAGCAGCTCTCAAGGAAACTCAGTTTTCACACTCTATGCTTCGTGCCCTTTGAGTGCATTATCTAGGAATGAACCTGGTAGAGCATCCCACACAAACGAATGCTCCACATGCGGGTTTCACATGCCACCAACTCCACATTCACAGGCAACTTCAGCGCCACAGCCGTTTTCAGATAGCCCTCAATGCAAAGGCTCTAGACTCAAATATTGGTGTGAGAGCTAATTCAATCAAGGAAACACTGCATGTTGGTGAAGGGCATATTGAAGAAGGATCAGCCGAGTGGTTCTTGTGGGAGAACAACTCCATTTGGCTCACTAACTTCACACACCATCAGGCTTCCAAGCAGCTCTCAAGGAAACTCAGTTTTCACACTCTATGCTTAGTGCCCTTTGAGTGCATTATCTAGGAATGAACCTGGTAGAGCATCCCACACAAACGAAAACTCCACATGCGGGTTTCACATGCCACCAACTCCACATTCACAGGCAACTTCAGCGCCACAGCCGTTTTCAGATAGCCCTCAATGCAAAGCCTCTAGACGCAAATATTGGTGTGGGAGCTAATTCAATCAAGGAAACACTGCATGTTGGTGAAGGGCATATTGAAGAAGGATCAGCCGAGTGGTTCTTGTGGGAGAAAAACTCCATTTGGCTCACTAACTTCACACACCATCAGGCTTCCAAGCAGCTCTCAAGGAATCTCAGTTTTCACACTCTATGCTTCGTGCCCTTTGAGTACCTAGGACTGAAATGAAGCTTGGTGAGCATCCCACACAAACGAATGCTCCACATGCGGGTTTCACATGCCACCAACTCCACATTCACAGGCAACTTCAGCGCCACAGCCGTTTTCAGATAGCCCTCAATTCAAAGGCTCTAAACGCAAATATTGGTGTTATGGATAATTCAATCAAGGAAACACTGCATGTTGCTGAGGGGCATATTGAAGAAGGATCAGCCGAGTGGTTCTTGTGGGAGAACAACTCTATTTGACTCACTATCTTCACACACCATCAGGCTTCCAAGCAGCTCTCAAGGAAACTCAGTTTTCACACTCTATGCTTAGTGCCCTTTGAGTGCATTATCTAGGAATGAACCTGGTAGAGCATCCCACACAAACGAATGCTCCACATGCGGGTTTCACATGCCACCAACTCCACATTCACAGGCAACTTCAGCGCCACAGCCGTTTTCAGATAGCCCTCAATGCAAAGGCTCTAGACTCAAATATTGGTGTGAGAGCTAATTCAATCAAGGAAACACTGCATGTTGGTGAAGGGCATATTGAAGAAGGATCAGCCGAGTGGTTCTTGTGGGAGAACAACTCCATTTGGCTCACTAACTTCACACACCATCAGGCTTCCAAGCAGCTCTCAAGGAAACTCAGTTTTCACACTCTATGCTTAGTGCCCTTTGAGTGCATTATCTAGGAATGAACCTGGTAGAGCATCCCACACAAACGAATGCTCCACATGCGGGTTTCACATGCCACCAACTCCACATTCACAGGCAACTTCAGCGCCACAGCCGTTTTCAGATAGCCCTCAGTGCAAAGGCTCTAGACTCAAATATTGGTGTGAGAGCTAATTCAATCAAGGAAACACTGCATGTTGGTGAAGGGCATATTGAAGAAGGATCAGCCGAGTGGTTCTTGTGGGAGAACAACTCCATTTGACTCACTAACTTCACACACCATCAGGCTTCCAAGCAGCTCTCAAGGAAACTCAGTTTTCACACTCTATGCTTAGTGCCCTTTGAGTGCATTATCTAGGAATGAACCTGGTAGAGCATCCCACACAAACGAATGCTCCACATGCGGGTTTCACATGCCACCAACTCCACATTCACAGGCAACTTCAGTTCCACAGCCGTTTTCAGATAGCCCTCAATGCAAAGGCTCTAGACTCAAATATTGGTGTGAGAGCTAATTCAATCAAGGAAACACTGCATGTTGGTGAAGGGCATATTGAAGAAGGATCAGCCGAGTGGTTCTTGTGGGAGAACAACTCCATTTGGCTCACTAACTTCACACACCATCAGGCTTCCAAGCAGCTCTCAAGGAAACTCAGTTTTCACACTCTATGCTTAGTGCCCTTTGAGTGCATTATCTAGGAATGAACCTGGTAGAGCATCCCACACAAACGAATGCTCCACATGCGGGTTTCACATGCCACCAACTCCACATTCACAGGCAACTTCAGCGCCACAGCCGTTTTCAGATAGCCCTCAATGCAAAGGCTCTAGACGCAAATATTGGTGTGAGAGCTAATTCAATCAAGGAAACACTGCATGTTGGTGAAGGGCATATTGAAGAAGGATCAGCCGAGTGGTTCTTGTGGGAGAACAACTGCATTTGACTCACTCACTTCACACACCATCAGGCTTCCAAGCAGCTCTCAAGGAAACTCAGTTTTCACACTCTATGCTTAGTGCCCTTTGAGTGCATTATCTAGGAATGAACCTGGTAGAGCATCCCACACAAACGAATGCTCCACATGCGGGTTTCACATGCCACCAACTCCACATTCACAGGCAACTTCAGCGCCACAGCCGTTTTCAGATAGCCCTCAATGCAAAGGCTCTAGACGCAAATATTGGTGAGAGATAATTCAATCAAGGAAACACTGCATGTTGGTGAAGGGCATATTGAAGAAGGATCAGCCGAGTGGTTCTTGTGGGAGAACAACTCCATTTGGCTCACTAACTTCACACACCATCAGGCTTCCAAGCAGCTCTCAAGGAAACTCAGTTTTCACACTCTATGCTTAGTGCCCTTTGAGTACCTAGGACTGAAATGAAGCTTGGTGAGCATCCCACACAAACGAATGCTCCACATGCGGGTTTCACATGCCACCAACTCCACATTCACAGGCAACTTCAGCGCCACAGCTGTTTTCAGATAGCCCTCAATTCAAAGGCTCTAAACGCAAATATTGGTGTTATGGATAATTCAATCAAGGAAACACTGCATGTTGCTGAGGGGCATATTGAAGAAGGATCAGCCGAGTGGTTCTTGTGGGAGAACAACTGCATTTGACTCACTAACTTCACACACCATCAGGCTTCCAAGCAGCTCTCAAGGAATCTCAGTTTTCACACTCTATGCTTCGTGCCCTTTGAGTGCATTATCTAGGAATGAACCTGGTAGAGCATCCCACACAAACGAATGCTCCACATGCGGGTTTCACATGCCAGCAACTCCACATTCACAGGCAACTTCAGCGCCACAGCCGTTTTCAGATAGCCCTCAATGCAAAGGCTCTAGACGCAAATATTGGTGAGAGATAATTCAATCAAGGAAACACTGCATGTTGGTGAAGGGCATATTGAAGAAGGATCAGCCGAGTGGTTCTTGTGGGAGAACAACTCCATTTGGCTCACTAACTTCACACACCATCAAGCTTCCAAGCAGCTCTCAAGGAAACTCAGTTTTCACACTCTATGCTTAGTGCCCTTTGACTACGTAGGACTGAAATGAAGCTTGGTGACCATCGCACACAAACGAATGCTCCACATGCGGGTTTCACATGCCACCAACTCCACATTCTCAGGCAACTTCAGCGCCACAGCCGTTTTCAGATAGCCCTCAATGCAAAGGCTCTAGATGCAAATATTTGTGTGAGAGTTAATTCAATCAAGGAAGCACTGCATGTTGGTGAAGGGCATATTGAAGAAGGATCAGCCGAGTGGTTCTTGTGGGAGAACAACTCTATTTGGCTCACTAACTTCACACACCATCAGGCTTCCAAGCAGCTCTCAAGGAAACTCAGTTTTCACACTCTATGCTTCGTGCCCTTTGAGTGCATTATCTAGGAATGAACCTGGTAGAGCATCCCACACAAACGAATGCTCCACATGCGGGTTTCACATGCCACCAACTCCACATTCACAGGCAACTTCAGCGCCACAGCCGTTTTCAGATAGCCCTCAATGCAAAGGCTCTAGACGCAAATATTGGTGTGAGAGCTAATTCAATCAAGGAAACACTGCATGTTGGTGAAGGGCATATTGAAGAAGGATCAGCCGAGTGGTTCTTGTGGGAGAACAACTCCATTTGACTCACTAACTTCACACACCATCAGGCTTCCAAGCAGCTCTCAAGGAAACTCAGTTTTAACACTCTATGCTTAGTGCCCTTTGAGTGCATTATCTAGGAATGAACCTGGTAGAGCATCCCACACAAACGAAAGCTCCACATGCGGGTTTCACATGCCACCAACTCCACATTCACAGGCAACTTCAGCGCCACAGCCGTTTTCAGATAGCCCTCAATGCAAAGGCTCTAGACGCAAATATTGGTGTGGGAGCTAATTCAATCAAGGAAACACTGCATGTTGGTGAAGGGCATATTGAAGAAGGATCAGCCGAGTGGTTCTTGTGGGAGAACAACTCCATTTGGCTCACTAACTTCACACACCATCAGGCTTCCAAGCAGCTCTCAAGGAAACTCAGTTTTCACACTCTATGCTTAGTGCCCTTTGAGTACCTAGGACTGAAATGAAGCTTGGTGAGCATCCCACACAAACGAATGCTCCACATGCGGGTTTCACATGCCACCAACTCCACATTCACAGGCAACTTCAGCGCCACAGCCGTTTTCTGATAGCCCTCAATGCAAAGGCTCTAGACGCAAATATTGGTGTAAGAGCTAATTCAATCAAGGAAACACTGCATGTTGGTGAAGGGCATATTGAAGAAGGATCAGCCGAGTGGTTCTTGTGGGAGAACAACTGCATTTGACTCACTAACTTCACACACCATCAGGCTTCCAAGCAGCTCTCAAGGAAACTCAGTTTTCACACTCTATGCTTAGTGCCCTTTGAGTGCATTATCTAGGAATGAACCTGGTAGAGCATCCCACACAAACGAATGCTCCACATGCGGGTTTCACATGCCAGCAACTCCACATTCACAGGCAACTTCAGTTCCACAGCCGTTTTCAGATAGCCCTCAATGCAAAGGCTCTAGACTCAAATATTGGTGTGAGAGCTAATTCAATCAAGGAAACACTGCATGTTGGTGAAGGGCATATTGAAGAAGGATCAGCCGAGTGGTTCTTGTGGGAGAACAACTCCATTTGGCTCACTAACTTCACACACCATCAGGCTTCCAAGCAGCTCTCAAGGAAACTCAGTTTTCACACTCTATGCTTAGTGCCCTTTGAGTGCATTATCTAGGAATGAACCTGGTAGAGCATCCCACACAAACGAATGCTCCACATGCGGGTTTCACATGCCAGCAACTCCACATTCACAGGCAACTTCAGCGCCACAGCCGTTTTCAGATAGCCCTCAATGCAAAGGCTCTAGACGCAAATATTGGTGTGAGAGCTAATTCAATCAAGGAAACACTGCATGTTGGTGAAGGGCATATTGAAGAAGGATCAGCCGAGTGGTTCTTGTGGGAGAACAACTGCATTTGACTCACTCACTTCACACACCATCAGGCTTCCAAGCAGCTCTCAAGGAAACTCAGTTTTCACACTCTATGCTTAGTGCCCTTTGAGTGCATTATCTAGGAATGAACCTGGTAGAGCATCCCACACAAACGAATGCTCCACATGCGGGTTTCACATGCCACCAACTCCACATTCACAGGCAACTTCAGCGCCACAGCCGTTTTCAGATAGCCCTCAATGCAAAGGCTCTAGACGCAAATATTGGTGAGAGATAATTCAATCAAGGAAACACTGCATGTTGGTGAAGGGCATATTGAAGAAGGATCAGCCGAGTGGTTCTTGTGGGAGAACAACTCCATTTGGCTCACTAACTTCACACACCATCAGGCTTCCAAGCAGCTCTCAAGGAAACTCAGTTTTCACACTCTATGCTTAGTGCCCTTTGACTACGTAGGACTGAAATGAAGCTTGGTGAGCATCCCACACAAACGAATGCTCCACATGCGGGTTTCACATGCCACCAACTCCACATTCACAGGCAACTTCAGCGCCTCAGCCGTTTTCAGATAGCCCTCAATGCAAAGGCTCTAGACGCAAATATTGGTGTGAGAGCTAATTCAATCAAGGAAACACTGCATGTTGGTGAAGGGCATATTGAAGAAGGATCAGCCGAGTGGTTCTTGTGGGAGAACAACTCCATTTGGCTCACTAACTTCACACACCATCAGGCTTCCAAGCAGCTCTCAAGGAATCTCAGTTTTCACACTCTATGCTTAGTGCCCTTTGAGTACCTAGGACTGAAATGAAGCTTGGTGAGCATCCCACACAAACGAATGCTCCACATGCGGGTTTCACATGCCAGCAACTCCACATTCACAGGCAACTTCAGCGCCACAGCCGTTTTCAGATAGCCCTCAATGCAAAGGCTCTAAACGCAAATATTGGTGTTATGGATAATTCAATCAAGGAAACACTGCATGTTGCTGAGGGGCATATTGAAGAAGGATCAGCCGAGTGGTTCTTGTGGGAGAACAACTGCATTTGACTCACTAACTTCACACACCATCAGGCTTCCAAGCAGCTCTCAAGGAAACTCAGTTTTCACACTCTATGCTTAGTGCCCTTTGAGTGCATTATCTAGGAATGAACCTGGTAGAGCATCCCACACAAACGAATGCTCCACATGCGGGTTTCACATGCCACCAACTCCACATTCACAGGCACCTCAGCGCCACAGCCGTTTTCAGATAGCCCTCAGTGCAAAGGCTCTGGACTCAAATATTGGTGTGAGAGCTAATTCAATCAAGGAAACACTGCATGTTGGTGAAGGGCATATTGAAGAAGGATCAGCCGAGTGGTTCTTGTGGGAGAACAACTCCATTTGGCTCACTAACTTCACACACCATCAGGCTTCCAAGCAGCTCTCAAGGAAACTCAGTTTTCACACTCTATGCTTAGTGCCCTTTGAGTGCATTATCTAGGAATGAACCTCGTAGAGCATCCCACACAAACGAATGCTCCACATGCGGGTTTCACATGCCAGCAACTCCACATTCTCAGGCAACTTCAGAGCCACAGCCGTTTTCAGATAGCCCTCAATGCAAAGGCTCTAGACTCAAATATTGGTGTGGGGGATAATTCAATCAAGGAAACACTGCATGTTGGTGAAGGGCATACTGAAGAAGGATCAGCCGAGTGGTTCTTGTGGGAGAACAACTGCATTTGACTCACTAACTTCACACACCATCAGGCTTTCAAGCAGCTCTCAAGGAAACTCAGTTTTCACACTCTATGCTTAGTGCCCTTTGAGTACCTAGGACTGAAATGAAGCTTGGTGAGCATTCCACACAAACGAATGCTCCACATGCGGGTTTCACATGCCACCAACTCCACATTCTCAGGCAACTTCAGCGCCACAGCCGTTTTCAGATAGCCCTCAATGTAAAGGCAATAGATGCAAATATTTGTGTGAGAGTTAATTCAATCAAGGAAGTACTGCATGTTGGTGAAGGGCATATTGAAGAAGGATCAGACGAGTGGTTCTTGTGGGAGAACAACTCCATTTGGCTCACTAACGTCACACACCATCAGGCTTCCAAGCAGCTCTCAAGGAAAGTCAGTTTTCACACTCTATGCTTCGTGCCCTTTGAGTGCATTATCTAGGAATGAACCTGGTAGAGCATCCCACACAAACGAATGCTCCACATGCGGGATTCACATGCCACCAACTCCACATTCACAGGCACTTCAGCGCCACAGCCGTTTTCAGATAGCCCTCAGTGCAAAGGCTCTAGACTCAAATATTGGTGTGAGAGTTAATTCAATCAAGGAAACACTGCATGTTGGTGAAGGGCATATTGAAGAAGGATCAGCCGAGTGGTTCTTGTGGGAGAAAAACTCCATTTGGCTCACTAACTTCACACACCATCAGGCTTCCAAGCAGCTCTCAAGGAATCTCAGTTTTCACACTCTATGCTTAGTGCCCTTTGAGTACCTAGGACTGAAATGAAGCTTGGTGAGCATCCCACACAAACGAATGCTCCACATGCGGGTTTCACATGCCACCAACTCCACATTCACAGGCAACTTCAGCGCCACAGCCGTTTTCAGATAGCCCTCAATTCAAAGGCTCTAAACGCAAATATTGGTGTTATGGATAATTCAATCAAGGAAACACTGCATGTTGCTGTGGGGCATATTGAAGAAGGATCAGCCGAGTGGTTCTTGTGGGAGAACAACTGCATTTGACTCACTAACTTCACACACCATCAGGCTTCCAAGCAGCTCTCAAGGAAACTCAGTTTTCACACTCTATGCTTCGTGCCCTTTGAGTGCATTATCTAGGAATGAACCTGGTAGAGCATCCCACACAAACGAATGCTCCACATGCGGGTTTCACATGCCACCAACTCCACATTCACAGGCAACTTCAGCGCCACAGCCGTTTTCAGATAGCCCTCAGTGCAAAGGCTCTAGACTCAAATATTGGTGTGAGAGCTAATTCAATCAAGGAAACACTGCATGTTGGTGAAGGGCATATTGAAGAAGGATCAGCCGAGTGGTTCTTGTGGGAGAACAACTCCATTTGACTCACTAACTTCACACACCATCAGGCTTCCAAGCAGCTCTCAAGGAAACTCAGTTTTCACACTCTATGCTTAGTGCCCTTTGAGTGCATTATCTAGGAATGAACCTGGTAGAGCATCCCACACAAACGAATGCTCCACATGCGGGTTTCACATGCCACCAACTCCACATTCACAGGCAACTTCAGTTCCACAGCCGTTTTCAGATAGCCCTCAATGCAAAGGCTCTAGACTCAAATATTGGTGTGAGAGCTAATTCAATCAAGGAAACACTGCATGTTGGTGAAGGGCATATTGAAGAAGGATCAGCCGAGTGGTTCTTGTGGGAGAACAACTCCATTTGGCTCACTAACTTCACACACCATCAGGCTTCCAAGCAGCTCTCAAGGAAACTCAGTTTTCACACTCTATGCTTAGTGCCCTTTGAGTGCATTATCTAGGAATGAACCTGGTAGAGCATCCCACACAAACGAATGCTCCACATGCGGGTTTCACATGCCAGCAACTCCACATTCACAGGCAACTTCAGCGCCACAGCCGTTTTCAGATAGCCCTCAATGCAAAGGCTCTAGACTCAAATATTGGTGTGAGAGCTAATTCAATCAAGGAAACACTGCATGTTGGTGAAGGGCATATTGAAGAAGGATCAGCCGAGTGGTTCTTGTGGGAGAACAACTGCATTTGACTCACTCACTTCACACACCATCAGGCTTCCAAGCAGCTCTCAAGGAAACTCAGTTTTCACACTCTATGCTTAGTGCCCTTTGAGTGCATTATCTAGGAATGAACCTGGTAGAGCATCCCACACAAACGAATGCTCCACATGCGGGTTTCACATGCCACCAACTCCACATTCACAGGCAACTTCAGCGCCACAGCCGTTTTCAGATAGCCCTCAGTGCAAAGGCTCTAGACTCAAATATTGGTGTTATGGATAATTCAATCAAGGAAACACTGCATGTTGCTGTGGGGCATATTGAAGAAGGATCAGCCGAGTGGTTCTTGTGGGAGAACAACTGCATTTGACTCACTAACTTCACACACCATCAGGCTTCCAAGCAGCTCTCAAGGAAACTCAGTTTTCACACTCTATGCTTCGTGCCCTTTGAGTGCATTATCTAGGAATGAACCTGGTAGAGCATCCCACACAAACGAATGCTCCACATGCGGGTTTCACATGCCACCAACTCCACATTCACAGGCAACTTCAGCGCCACAGCCGTTTTCAGATAGCCCTCAGTGCAAAGGCTCTAGACTCAAATATTGGTGTGAGAGCTAATTCAATCAAGGAAACACTGCATGTTGGTGAAGGGCATATTGAAGAAGGATCAGCCGAGTGGTTCTTGTGGGAGAACAACTCCATTTGACTCACTAACTTCACACACCATCAGGCTTCCAAGCAGCTCTCAAGGAAACTCAGTTTTCACACTCTATGCTTAGTGCCCTTTGAGTGCATTATCTAGGAATGAACCTGGTAGAGCATCCCACACAAACGAATGCTCCACATGCGGGTTTCACATGCCACCAACTCCACATTCACAGGCAACTTCAGTTCCACAGCCGTTTTCAGATAGCCCTCCATGCAAAGGCTCTAGACTCAAATATTGGTGTGAGAGCTAATTCAATCAAGGAAACACTGCATGTTGGTGAAGGGCATATTGAAGAAGGATCAGCCGAGTGGTTCTTGTGGGAGAACAACTGCATTTGACTCACTCACTTCACACACCATCAGGCTTCCAAGCAGCTCTCAAGGAAACTCAGTTTTCACACTCTATGCTTAGTGCCCTTTGAGTGCATTATCTAGGAATGATCCTGGTAGAGCATCCCACACAAACGAATGCTCCACATGCGGGTTTCACATGCCACCAACTCCACATTCTCAGGGAACTTCAGCGCCACAGCCGTTTTCAGATAGCCCTCAATGCAAAGGCTCTAGACGCAAATATTGGTGAGAGATAATTCAATCAAGGAAACACTGCATGTTGGTGAAGGGCATATTGAAGAAGGATCAGCCGAGTGGTTCTTGTGGGAGAACAACTCCATTTGGCTCACTAACTTCACACACCATCAAGCTTCCAAGCAGCTCTCAAGGAAACTCAGTTTTCACACTCTATGCTTAGTGCCCTTTGACTACGTAGGACTGAAATGAAGCTTGGTGAGCATCGCACACAAACGAATGCTCCACATGCGGGTTTCACATGCCACCAACTCCACATTCACAGGCAACTTCAGCGCCACAGCCGTTTTCAGATAGCCCTCAATGCAAAGGCTCTAGACGCAAATATTGGTGTGAGAGCTAATTCTATCAAGGAAACACTGCATGTTGGTGAAGGGCATATTGAAGAAGGATCAGCCGAGTGGTTCTTGTGGGAGAACAACTCCATTTGGCTCACTAACTTCACACACCATCAGGCTTCCAAGCAGCTCTCAAGGAAACTCAGTTTTCACACTCTATGCTTAGTGCCCTTTGAGTACCTAGGACTGAAATGAAGCTTGGTGAGCATCCCACACAAACGAATGCTCCACATGCTGGTTTCACATGCCACCAACTCCACATTCAAAGGCAACTTCAGCGCCACAGCCGTTTTCTGATAGCCCTCAATGCAAAGGCTCTAGACGCAAATATTGGTGTGAGAGCTAATTCAATCAAGGAAACACTGCATGTTGGTGAAGGGCATATTGAAGAAGGATCAGCCGAGTGGTTCTTGTGGGAGAACAACTGCATTTGACTCACTAACTTCACACACCATCAGGCTTCCAAGCAGCTCTCAAGGAAACTCAGTTTTCACACTCTATGCTTCGTGCCCTTTGAGTGCATTATCTAGGAATGAACCTGGTAGAGCATCCCACACAAACGAATGCTCCACATGCGGGTTTCACATGCCAGCAACTCCACATTCACAGGCAACTTCAGTTCCACAGCCGTTTTCAGATAGCCCTCAATGCAAAGGCTCTAGACTCAAATATTGGTGTGAGAGCTAATTCAATCAAGGAAACACTGCATGTTGGTGAAGGGCATATTGAAGAAGGATCAGCCGAGTGGTTCTTGTGGGAGAACAACTCCATTTGGCTCACTAACTTCACACACCATCAGGCTTCCAAGCAGCTCTCAAGGAAACTCAGTTTTCACACTCTATGCTTAGTGACCTTTGAGTGCATTATCTAGGAATGAACCTGGTAGAGCATCCCACACAAACGAATGCTCCACATGCGGGTTTCACATGCCAGCAACTCCACATTCACAGGCAACTTCAGCGCCACAGCCGTTTTCAGATAGCCCTCAATGCAAAGGCTCTAGACGCAAATATTGGTGTGAGAGCTAATTCAATCAAGGAAACACTGCATGTTGGTGAAGGGCATATTGAAGAAGGATCAGCCGAGTGGTTCTTGTGGGAGAACAACTGCATTTGACTCACTCACTTCACACACCATCAGGCTTCCAAGCAGCTCTCAAGGAAACTCAGTTTTCACACTCTATGCTTAGTGCCCTTTGAGTGCATTATCTAGGAATGAACCTGGTAGAGCATCCCACACAAACGAATGCTCCACATGCGGGTTTCACATGCCACCAACTCCACATTCACAGGCAACTTCAGCGCCACAGCCGTTTTCAGATAGCCCTCAATGCAAAGGCTCTAGACGCAAATATTGGTGAGAGATAATTCAATCAAGGAAACACTGCATGTTGGTGAAGGGCATATTGAAGAAGGATCAGCCGAGTGGTTCTTGTGGGAGAACAACTCCATTTGGCTCACTAACTTCACACACCATCAGGCTTCCAAGCAGCTCTCAAGGAAACTCAGTTTTCACACTCTATGCTTAGTGCCCTTTGACTACGTAGGACTGAAATGAAGCTTGGTGAGCATCCCACACAAACTAATGCTCCACATGCGGGTTTCACATGCCACCAACTCCACATTCACAGGCAACTTCAGCGCCACAGCCGTTTTCAGATAGCCCTCAATGCAAAGGCTCTAGACGCAAATATTGGTGTGAGAGCTAATTCAATCAAGGAAACACTGCATGTTGGTGAAGGGCATATTGAAGAAGGATCAGCCGAGTGGTTCTTGTGGGAGAACAACTCCATTTGGCTCACTAACTTCACACACCATCAGGCTTCCAAGCAGCTCTCAAGGAATCTCAGTTTTCACACTCTATGCTTAGTGCCCTTTGAGTACCTAGGACTGAAATGAAGCTTGGTGAGCATCCCACACAAACGAATGCTCCACATGCGGGTTTCACATGCCAGCAACTCCACATTCACAGGCAACTTCAGCGCCACAGCCGTTTTCAGATAGCCCTCAATGCAAAGGCTCTAAACGCAAATATTGGTGTTATGGATAATTCAATCAAGGAAACACTGCATGTTGCTGAGGGGCATATTGAAGAAGGATCAGCCGAGTGGTTCTTGTGGGAGAACAACTGCATTTGACTCACTAACTTCACACACCATCAGGCTTCCAAGCAGCTCTCAAGGAAACTCAGTTTTCACACTCTATGCTTAGTGCCCTTTGAGTGCATTATCTAGGAATGAACCTGGTAGAGCATCCCACACAAACGAATGCTCCACATGCGGGTTTCACATGCCACCAACTCCACATTCACAGGCACCTCAGGGCCACAGCCGTTTTCAGATAGCCCTCAGTGCAAAGGCTCTGGACTCAAATATTGGTGTGAGAGCTAATTCAATCAAGGAAACACTGCATGTTGGTGAAGGGCATATTGAAGAAGGATCAGCCGAGTGGTTCTTGTGGGAGAACAACTCCATTTGGCTCACTAACTTCACACACCATCAGGCTTCCAAGCAGCTCTCAAGGAAACTCAGTTTTCACACTCTATGCTTAGTGCCCTTTGAGTGCATTATCTAGGAATGAACCTGGTAGAGCATCCCACACAAACGAATGCTCCACATGCGGGTTTCACATGCCACCAACTCCACATTCTCAGGCAACTTCATCGCCACAGCCGTTTTCAGATAGCCCTCAATGCAAAGGCTCTAGACGCAAATATTGGTGTGGGGGATAATTCAATCAAGGAAACACTGCATGTTGGTGAAGGGCATACTGAAGAAGGATCAGCCGAGTGGTTCTTGTGGGAGAACAACTGCATTTGACTCACTAACTTCACACACCATCAGGCTTTCAAGCAGCTCTCAAGGAAACTCAGTTTTCACACTCTATGCTTAGTGCCCTTTGAGTACCTAGGACTGAAATGAAGCTTGGTGAGCATTCCACACAAACGAATGCTCCACATGCGGGTTTCACATGCCACCAACTCCACATTCTCAGGCAACTTCAGCGCCACAGCCGTTTTCAGATAGCCCTCAATGTAAAGGCAATAGATGCAAATATTTGTGTGAGAGTTAATTCAATCAAGGAAGTACTGCATGTTGGTGAAGGGCATATTGAAGAAGGATCAGACGAGTGGTTCTTGTGGGAGAACAACTCCATTTGGCTCACTAACTTCACACACCATCAGGCTTCCAAGCAGCTCTCAAGGAAAGTCAGTTTTCACACTCTATGCTTCGTGCCCTTTGAGTGCATTATCTAGGAATGAACCTGGTAGAGCATCCCACACAAACGAATGCTCCACATGCGGGATTCACATGCCACCAACTCCACATTCACAGGCACTTCAGCGCCACAGCCGTTTTCAGATAGCCCTCAGTGCAAAGGCTCTAGACTCAAATATTGGTGTGAGAGTTAATTCAATCAAGGAAACACTGCATGTTGGTGAAGGGCATATTGAAGAAGGATCAGCCGAGTAGTTCTTGTGGGAGAACAACTCCATTTGACTCACTAACTTCACACACCATCAGGCTTCCAAGCAGCTCTCACGGAAACTCAGTTTTCACACTCTATGCTTAGTGCCCTTTGAGTGCATTATCTAGGAATGAACCTGGTAGAGCATCCCACACAAATGAATGCTCCACATGCGGGTTTCACATGCCACCAACTCCACATTCACAGGTACTTCAGCGCCACAGCCGTTTTCAGATAGCCCTCAATGCAAAGACTCAAGACGCAAATATTGGTGTGGGAGCTAATTCAATCAAGGAAACACTGCATGTTGGTGAAGGGCATATTGAAGAAGGATCAGCCGAGTGGTTCTTGTGGGAGAACAACTCCATTTGGCTCACTAACTTCACACACCATCAGGCTTCCAAGCACCTCTCAAGGAATCTCAGTTTTCACACTCTATGCTTAGTGCCCTTTGAGTACCTAGGACTGAAATGAAGCTTGGTGAGCATCCCACACAAACGAATGCTCCACATGCGGGTTTCACATGCCACCAACTCCACATTCACAGGCAACTTCAGCGCCACAGCCGTTTTCAGATAGCCCTCAATGCAAAGGCTCTAGATGCAAATATTGGTGTGAGAGCTAATTCAATCAAGGAAACACTGCATGTTGCTGAAGGGCATATTGAAGAAGGATCAGCCGAGTGGGTCTTGTGGGAGAACAACTCCATTTGGCTCACTAACTTCACACACCATCAGGCTTCCAAGCACCTCTCAAGGAATCTCAGTTTTCACACTCTATGCTTAGTGCCCTTTGAGTGCATTATCTAGGAATGAACCTGGTAGAGCATCCCACACAAACGAAAGCTCCACATGCGGGTTTCACATGCCACCAACTCCACATTCTCAGGCAACTTCATCGCCACAGCCGTTTTCAGATAGCGCTGAATGCAAAGGCTCTAGACGCAAATATTCTTGTGAGAGCTAATTCAATCAAGGAAACACTGCATGTTGGTGAAGGGCATATTGAAGAAGGATCAGCCGAGTGGTTCATGTGGGAGAACAACTCCATTTGGCTCACTAACTTCACACACCATCAGGCTTCCAAGCAGCTCTCAAGGAAACTCAGTTTTCACACTCTATGCTTAGTGCCCTTTGAGTACCTAGGACTGACATGAATCTTGGTGAGCATCCCACACAAACGAATGCTCCACATGCGGGTTTCACATGCCACCAACTCCACATTGACAGGCAACTTCAGCACCGCAGCCGTTTTCAGATAGCCCTCAATGCAAAGGCTCTAGACGCAAATATTGGTGTGAGAGCTAATTCAATCAAGGAAACACTGCATGTTGGTGAAGGGCATATTGAAGAAGGATCAGCCGAGTGGTTCTTGTGGCAGAACAACTCCATTTGGCTCACTAACTTCACACACCATCAGGCTTCCAAGCAGCTCTCAAGGAAACTCAGTTTTCACACTCTATGCTTAGTGCCCTTTGAGTGCATTATCTAGGAATGAACCTGGTAGAGCATCCCACACAAACGAATGCACCACATGCGGGTTTCACATGCCGCCAACTCCACATTCTCAGGCAACTTCAGCGCCACAGCCGTTTTCAGATAGCCCTCAATGCAAAGGCTCTAGACGCAAATATTGGTGTGGGGGATAATTCAATCAAGGAAACACTGCATGTTGGTGAAGGGCATACTGAAGAAGGATCAGCCGAGTGGTTCTTGTGGGAGAACAACTGCATTTGACTCACTAACTTCACACACCATCAGGCTTTCAAGCAGCTCTCAAGGAAACTCAGTTTTCACACTCTATGCTTAGTGCCCTTTGAGTACCTAGGACTGAAATGAAGCTTGGTGAGCATTCCACACAAACGAATGCTCCACATGCGGGTTTCACATGCCACCAACTCCACATTCACAGGCACTTCAGCGCCACAGCCGTTTTCAGATAGCCCTCAGTGCAAAGGCTCTAGACTCAAATATTGGTGTGAGAGCTAATTCAATCAAGGAAACACTGCATGTTGGTGAAGGGCATATTGAAGAAGGATCAGCCGAGTAGTTCTTGTGGGAGAACAACTCCATTTGACTCACTAACTTCACACACCATCAGGCTTCCAAGCAGCTCTCAAGGAAACTCAGTTTTCACACTCTATGCTTAGTGCCCTTTGAGTGCATTATCTAGGAATGAACCTGGTAGAGCATCCCACACAAACGAATGCTCCACATGCGGGTTTCACATGCCACCAACTCCACATTCACAGGCACTTCAGCGCCACAGCCGTTTTCAGATAGCCCTCAATGCAAAGACTCAAGACGCAAATATTGGTGTGGGAGCTAATTCAATCAAGGAAACACTGCATGTTGGTGAAGGGCATATTGAAGAAGGATCAGCCGAGTGGTTCTTGTGGGAGAACAACTCCATTTGGCTCACTAACTTCACACACCATCAGGCTTCCAAGCAGCTCTCAAGGAATCTCAGTTTTCACACTCTATGCTTAGTGCCCTTTGAGTACCTAGGACTGAAATGAAGCTTGGTGAGCATCCCACACAAACGAATGCTCCACATGCGGTTTCACATGCCACCAACTCCACATTGACAGGCAACTTCAGCACCACAGCCGTTTTCAGATAGCCCTCAATGCAAAGGCTCTAGACGCAAATATTGGTGTTGGGGATAATTCAATCAAGGAAACACTGCATGTTGCTGAGGGGATTATTGAAGAAGGATCAGCCGAGTGGTTCTTGTGGGAGAACAACTCCATTTGACTCACTAACTTCACACACCATCAGGCTTCCAAGCAGCTCTCAAGGAAACTCAGTTTTCACACTCTATGCTTAGTGCCCTTTGAGTGCATTATCTAGGAATGAACCTGGTAGAGCATCCCACACAAACGAATGCTCCACATGCGGGTTTCACATGCCACCAACTCCACATTCACAGGCAACTTCAGCGTCACAGCCGTTTTCAGATAGCCCTCAATGCAAAGGCTCTAGACGCAAATATTGGTGTGAGAGCTAATTCAATCAAGGAAACACTGCATGTTGGTGAAGGGCATATTGAAGAAGGATCAGCCGAGTGGTTCTTGTGGGAGAACAACTCCATTTGGCTCACTAACTTCACACACCATCAGGCTTCCAAGCAGCTCTCAAGGAAACTCAGTTTTCACACTCTATGCTTAGTGCCCTTTGAGTGCATTATCTAGGAATGAACCTGGTAGAGCATCCCACACAAACGAAAGCTCCACATGCGGGTTTCACATGCCACCAACTCCACATTCTCAAGCAACTTCAGAGCCACAGCAGTTTTCAGATAGCCCTCAATGCAAAGGCTCTAGACGCAAATATTGGTGTGAGAGCTAATTCAATCAAGGAAACACTGCATGTTGGTGAAGGGCATATTGAAGAAGGATCAGCCGAGTGGTTCTTGTGGGAGAACAACTGCATTTGACTCACTAACTTCACACACCATCAGGCTTCCAAGCAGCTCTCAAGGAAACTCAGTTTTCACACTCTATGCTTAGTGACCTTTGAGTGCATTATCTAGGAATGAACCTGGTAGAGCATCCCACACAAACGAATGCTCCACATGCGGGTTTCACATGCCACCAACTCCACATTCACAGGCAGATTCAGCGCCACAGCCGTTTTCAGATAGCCCTCAATGCAAAGGCTCTAGACGCAAATATTGGTGTGAGAGCTAATTCAATCAAGGAAACACTGCATGTTGGTTAAGGGCATATTGAAGAAGGATCAGCCGAGTGGTTCTTGTGGGAGAACAACTCCATTTGGCTCACTAACTTCACACACCATCAGGCTTCCAAGCAGCTCTCAAGGAAACTCAGTTTTCACACTCTATGCTTAGTGTCCTTTGAGTGCCTAGGACTGAAATGAAGCTTGGTGAGCATCCCACACAAACGAAAGCTCCACATGCAGGTTTCACATGCCACCAACTCCACATTGACAGGCAACTTCAGCACCACAGCCGTTTTCAGATAGCCCTCAATGCAAAGGCTCTAGACGCAAATATTGGTGTGGGAGATAATTCAAATAAGAAAACACTGCATGTTGGTGAAGGGCATATTGAAGAAGGATCAGCCGAGTGGTTCTTGTGGGAGAACAACTGCATTTGACTCACTAACTTCACACACCATCAGGCTTCCAAGCAGCTCTCAAGGAAAGTCAGTTTTCACACTCTATGCTTAGTGCCCTTTGAGTGCATTATCTAGGAATGAACCTGGTAGAGCATCCCACACAAACGAATGCTCCACATGCGGGTTTCACATGCCACCAACTCCACATTCACAGGCAACTTCAGCGCCACAGCCGTTTTCAGATAGCCCTCAATGCAAAGGCTCTAGACGCAAATATTGGTGTGAGAGCTAATTCAATCAAGGAAACACTGCATGTTGCTGAAGGGCATATTGAAGAAGGATCAGCCGAGTGGGTCTTGTGGGAGAACAACTCCATTTGGCTCACTAACTTCACACACCATCAGGCTTCCAAGCAGCTCTCAAGGAAACTCCGTTTTCACACTCTATGCTTAGTGCCCTTTGAGTACCTAGGACTGACATGAAGCTTGGTGAGCATCCCACACAAACGAATGCTCCACATGCGGGTTTCACATGCCACCAACTCCACATTGACAGGCAACTTCAGCGCCACAGCCGTTTTCAGATAGCCCTCAATGCAAAGGCTCTAGACGCAAATATTGGTGTGAGAGCTAATTCAATCAAGGAAACACTGCATGTTGGTGAAGGGCATATTGAAGAAGGATCAGCCGAGTGGTTCTTGTGGGAGAACAACTCCATTTGGCTCACTAACTTCACACACCATCAGGCTTCCAAGCAGCTCTCAAGGAAACTCAGTTTTCACACTCTATGCTTAGTGCCCTTTGAGTGCCTAGGACTGAAATGAAGCTTGGTGAGCATCCCACACAAACGAAAGCTCCACATGCAAGTTTCACATGCCACCAACTCCACATTCACAGGCAACTTCAGCACCACAGCCGTTTTCAGATAGCCCTCAATGCAAAGGCTCTAGTCGCAAATATTGGTGTGGGAGATAATTCAAATAAGAAAACACTGCATGTTGGTGAAGGGCATATTGAAGAAGGATCAGCCGAGTGGTTCTTGAGGGAGAACAACTGCATTTGACTCACTAACTTCACACACCATCAGGCTTCCAAGCAGCTCTCAAGGAAACTCAGTTTTCACACTCTATGCTTAGTGCCCTTTGAGTGCATTATCTAGGAATGAACCTGGTAGAGCATCCCAAACAAACGAATGCTCCACATGCGGGTTTCACATGCCACCAACTCCACATTCACAGGCAACTTCAGCGCCACAGCCGTTTTCAGATAGCCCTCAATGCAAAGGCTCTAGACGCAAATATTGGTGTGAGAGCTAATTCAATCAAGGAAACACTGCATGTTGGTGAAGGGCATATTGAAGAAGGATCAGCCGAGTGGTTCTTGTGGGAGAACAACTCCATTTGGCTCACTAACTTCACACACCATCAGGCTTCCAAGCAGCTCTCAAGGAAACTCAGTTTTCACACTCTATGCTTAGTGCCCTTTGAGTACCTAGGACTAACATGAAGCTTGGTGAGCATCCCACACAAACGAATGCTCCACATGCTTGTTTCACATGCCACCAACTCCACATTCACAGGCAACTTCAGCACCACAGCCGTTTTCAGATAGCCCTCAATGCAAAGGCTCTAGACGCAAATATTGGTGTGAGAGCTAATTCAATCAAGGAAACACTGCATGTTGGTGAAGGGCATATTGAAGAAGGATCAGCCGAGTGGTTCTTGTGGCAGAACAACTCCATTTGGCTCACTAACTTCACACACCATCAGGCTTCCAAGCAGCTCTCAAGGAAACTCAGTTTTCACACTCTATGCTTAGTGCCCTTTGAGTGCATTATCTAGGAATGAACCTGGTAGAGCATCCCACACAAACGAATGCTCCACATGCGGGTTTCACATGCCACCAACTCCACATTCTCAGACAACTTCAGCGCCACAACCGTTTTCAGATAGCCCTCAATGCAAAGGCTCTAGACGCAAATATTGGTGTGGGGGATAATTCAATCAAGGAAACACTGCATGTTGGTGAAGGGCATACTGAAGAAGGATCAGCCGAGTGGTTCTTGTGGGAGAACAACTGCATTTGACTCACTAGCTTCACACACCATCAGGCTTCCTAGCAGCTCTCAAGGAAACTCAGTTTTCACACTCTATGCTTAGTGCCCTTTGAGTGCATTATCTAGGAATGAACCTGGTAGAGCATCCCACACAAACGAATGCTCCACATGCGGGTTTCACATGCCACCAACTCCACATTCACAGGCAACTTCAGCGCCACAGCCGTTTTCAGATAGCCCTCAATGCAAAGGCTCTAGACACAAATATTGGTGTGAGAGCTAATTCAATCAAGGAAACACTGCATGTTGGTGAAAGGCATATTGAAGAAGGATCAGCCGAGTGGTTCTTGTGGCAGAACAACTCCATTTGGCTCACTAACTTCACACACCATCAGGCTTCCAAGCAGCTCTCAAGGAAACTCAGTTTTCAGACTCTATGCTTAGTGCCCTTTGAGTATCTAGGACTGAAATGAAGCTTGATGAGAATCCCACACAAACGAATGCTCCACATGCGGGTTTCACATGCCACCAACTCCACATTCACAGGCAACTTTAGCGCCACAGCCGTTTTCAGATAGCCCTCAATGCAAAGGCTCTAGATGCAAATATTGGTGTGAGAGTTAATTCAATCAAGGAAGCACTGCATGTTGGTGAAGGGCATATTGAAGAAGGATCAGCCGAGTGGTTCTTGTGGGAGAACAACTCTATTTGGCTCACTAACTTCACACACCATCAGGCTTCCAAGCAGCTCTCAAGGAAACTCAGTTTTCACACTCTATGCTTAGTGCCCTTTGAGTGCATTATCTAGGAATGAACCTGGTAGAGCATCCCACACAAACGAATGATCCACATGCGGGTTTCACATGCCACCAACTCCACATTCACAGGCAACTTCAGCGCCACAGCCGTTTTCAGATAGCCCTCAATGCAAAGGCTCTAGACGCAAATATTGGTGTGAGAGCTAATTCAATCAAGGAAACACTGCATGTTGGTGAAGGGCATATTGAAGAAGGATCAGCCGGGTGGTTCTTGTGGCAGAACAACTCCATTTGGCTCACTAACTTCACACACCATCAGGCTTCCAAGCAGCTCTCAAGGAAACTCAGTTTTCACACTCTATGCTTAGTGCCCTTTGAGTACCTAGGACTGACATGAAGCTTGGTGAGCATCCGACACAAACGAATGCTCCACATGCGGGTTTCACATGCCACCAACTCCACATTCACAGGCAACTTCAGAGCCACAGCCGTTTTCTGATAGCCCTCAATGCAAAGGCTCTAGACGCAAATATTGGTGTGAGAGTTAATTCAATCAAGGAAACACTGCATGTTGCTGAAGGGCATATTGAAGAAGGATCAGCCGAGTGGTTCTTGTGGGAGAACAACTCCATTTGGCTCACTAACTTCACACACCATCAGGCTTCCAAGCAGCTCTCAAGGAAACTCAGTTTTCACACTCTATGCTTAGTGCCCTTTAGTACATAGGACTGACATTAAGCTTGGTGAGCATCCCACACAAACGAATGCTCCACATGCGGGTTTCACATGCCACCAACTCCACATTGACAGGCAACTTCAGCGCCACAGCCGTTTTCAGATAGCCCTCAATGCAAAGGCTCTATATGCAAATATTGGTGTGAGAGTTAATTCAATCAAGGATGCACTGCATGTTGGTGAAATGCATATTGAAGAAGGATCAGCCGAATGGTTCTTGTGGGAGAACAATACCATTTGGCTCACTAACTTCACACAGCATCAGGCTTCCAAGCAGCTCTCAAGGAATCTCAGTTTTCACACTCTATGCTTAGTGCCCTTTGAGTGCATTATCTAGGAATGAACCTGGTAGAGCATCCCACACAAACGAATGATCCACATGCGGGTTTCACATGTCACCAACTCCACATTCACAGGCAACTTCAGCGCCACAGCCGTTTTCAGATAGCCCTCAATGCAAAGGCTCTAGACGCAAATATTGGTGTGAGAGCTAATTCAATCAAGGAAACACTGCATGTTGGTGAAGGGCATATTGAAGAAGGATCAGCCGAGTGGTTCTTGTGGGAGAACAACTCCATTTGGCTCACTAACTTCACACACCATTAGGCTTCCAAGCAGCTCTCAAGGAAACTCAGTTTTCACACTCTATGCTTAGTGCCCTTTGAGTACCTAGGATTGACATGAAGCTTGGTGAGCATCCCACACAAACGAATGATCCACATGCGGGATTCACATGCCACCAACTCCACATTGACAGGCAACTTCAGCACCACAGCCGTTTTCAGATAGCCCTCAATGCAAAGGGTCTAGACGCAAATATTGGTGTGAGAGCTAATTCAATCAAGGAAACACTGCATGTTGGTGAAGGGCATATTGAAGAAGGATCAGCCGAGTGGTTCTTGTGGGAGAACAACTCCATTTGGCTCACTAACTTCACACACCATCAGGCTTCCAAGCAGCTCTCAAGGAAACTCAGTTTTCACACTCTATGCTTAGTGCCCATTGAGTGCATTATCTAGGAATGAACCTGGTAGAGCATCCCACACAAACGAATGCTCCACATGCGGGTTTCACATGCCACCAACTCCACATTCACAGGCAACTTCAGCGCCACAGCCGTTTTCAGATAGCCCTCAATGCAAAGGCTCTAGACGCAAATATTGGTGTGAGAGCTAATTCAATCAAGGAAACACTGCATGTTGGTGAAGGGCATATTGAAGAAGGATCAGCCGAGTGGTTCTTGTGGGAGAACAACTCCATTTGGCTCACTAACTTCACACACCATCAGGCTTCCTAGCAGCTCTCAAGGAAACTCAGTTTTCACACTCTATGCTTAGTGCCCTTTGAGTGCATTATCTAGGAATGAACCTGGTAGAGCATCCCACACAAACGAATGCTCCACATGCGGGTTTCACATGCCACCAACTCCACATTCACAGGCAACTTCAGCGCCACAGCCGTTTTCAGATAGCCCTCAATGCAAAGGCTCTAGACACAAATATTGGTGTGAGAGCTAATTCAATCAAGGAAACACTGCATGTTGGTGAAAGGCATATTGAAGAAGGATCAGCCGAGTGGTTCTTGTGGCAGAACAACTCCATTTGGCTCACTAACTTCACACACCATCAGGCTTCCAAGCAGCTCTCAAGGAAACTCAGTTTTCAGACTCTATGCTTAGTGCCCTTTGAGTATCTAGGACTGAAATGAAGCTTGATGAGAATCCCACACAAACGAATGCTCCACATGCGGGTTTCACATGCCACCAACTCCACATTCACAGGCAACTTTAGCGCCACAGCCGTTTTCAGATAGCCCTCAATGCAAAGGCTCTAGATGCAAATATTGGTGTGAGAGTTAATTCAATCAAGGAAGCACTGCATGTTGGTGAAGGGCATATTGAAGAAGGATCAGCCGAGTGGTTCTTGTGGGAGAACAACTCTATTTGGCTCACTAACTTCACACACCATCAGGCTTCCAAGCAGCTCTCAAGGAAACTCAGTTTTCACACTCTATGCTTAGTGCCCTTTGAGTGCATTATCTAGGAATGAACCTGGTAGAGCATCCCACACAAACGAATGATCCACATGCGGGTTTCACATGCCACCAACTCCACATTCACAGGCAACTTCAGCGCCACAGCCGTTTTCAGATAGCCCTCAATGCAAAGGCTCTAGACGCAAATATTGGTGTGAGAGCTAATTCAATCAAGGAAACACTGCATGTTGGTGAAGGGCATATTGAAGAAGGATCAGCCGGGTGGTTCTTGTGGCAGAACAACTCCATTTGGCTCACTAACTTCACACACCATCAGGCTTCCAAGCAGCTCTCAAGGAAACTCAGTTTTCACACTCTATGCTTAGTGCCCTTTGAGTACCTAGGACTGACATGAAGCTTGGTGAGCATCCGACACAAACGAATGCTCCACATGCGGGTTTCACATGCCACCAACTCCACATTCACAGGCAACTTCAGAGCCACAGCCGTTTTCTGATAGCCCTCAATGCAAAGGCTCTAGACGCAAATATTGGTGTGAGAGTTAATTCAATCAAGGAAACACTGCATGTTGCTGAAGGGCATATTGAAGAAGGATCAGCCGAGTGGTTCTTGTGGGAGAACAACTCCATTTGGCTCACTAACTTCACACACCATCAGGCTTCCAAGCAGCTCTCAAGGAAACTCAGTTTTCACACTCTATGCTTAGTGCCCTTTAGTACATAGGACTGACATGAAGCTTGGTGAGCATCCCACACAAACGAATGCTCCACATGCGGGTTTCACATGCCACCAACTCCACATTGACAGGCAACTTCAGCGCCACAGCCGTTTTCAGATAGCCCTCAATGCAAAGGCTCTATATGCAAATATTGGTGTGAGAGTTAATTCAATCAAGGATGCACTGCATGTTGGTGAAATGCATATTGAAGAAGGATCAGCCGAATGGTTCTTGTGGGAGAACAATACCATTTGGCTCACTAACTTCACACAGCATCAGGCTTCCAAGCAGCTCTCAAGGAATCTCAGTTTTCACACTCTATGCTTAGTGCCCTTTGAGTGCATTATCTAGGAATGAACCTGGTAGAGCATCCCACACAAACGAATGATCCACATGCGGGTTTCACATGTCACCAACTCCACATTCACAGGCAACTTCAGCGCCACAGCCGTTTTCAGATAGCCCTCAATGCAAAGGCTCTAGACGCAAATATTGGTGTGAGAGCTAATTCAATCAAGGAAACACTGCATGTTGGTGAAGGGCATATTGAAGAAGGATCAGCCGAGTGGTTCTTGTGGGAGAACAACTCCATTTGGCTCACTAACTTCACACACCATCAGGCTTCCAAGCAGCTCTCAAGGAAACTCAGTTTTCACACTCTATGCTTAGTGCCCTTTGAGTACCTAGGATTGACATGAAGCTTGGTGAGCATCCCACACAAACGAATGCTCCACATGCGGGATTCACATGCCACCAACTCCACATTGACAGGCAACTTCAGCACCACAGCCGTTTTCAGATAGCCCTCAATGCAAAGGGTCTAGACGCAAATATTGGTGTGAGAGCTAATTCAATCAAGGAAACACTGCATGTTGGTGAAGGGCATATTGAAGAAGGATCAGCCGAGTGGTTCTTGTGGGAGAACAACTCCATTTGGCTCACTAACTTCACACACCATCAGGCTTCCAAGCAGCTCTCAAGGAAACTCAGTTTTCACACTCTATGCTTAGTGCCCATTGAGTGCATTATCTAGGAATGAACCTGGTAGAGCATCCCACACAAACGAATGCTCCACATGCGGGTTTCACATGCCACCAACTCCACATTCACAGGCAACTTCAGCGCCACAGCCGTTTTCAGATAGCCCTCAATGCAAAGGCTCTAGACGCAAATATTGGTGTGAGAGCTAATTCAATCAAGGAAACACTGCATGTTGGTGAAGGGCATATTGAAGAAGGATCAGCCGAGTGGTTCTTGTGGGAGAACAACTCCATTTGGCTCACTAACTTCACACACCATCAGGCTTCCAAGCAGCTCTCAAGGAAACTCAGTTTTCACACTCTATGCTTAGTGCCCTTTAGTACCTAGGACTGACATGAAGCTTGGTGAGCATCCCACACAAACGAATGCTCCACATGCGGGTTTCACATGCCACCAACTCCACATTCTCAGACAACTTCAGCGCCACAACCGTTTTCAGATAGCCCTCAATGCAAAGGCTCTAGACGCAAATATTGGTGTGGGGGATAATTCAATCAAGGAAACACTGCATGTTGGTGAAGGGCATACTGAAGAAGGATCAGCCGAGTGGTTCTTGTGGGAGAACAACTGCATTTGACTCACTAGCTTCACACACCATCAGGCTTCCAAGCAGCTCTCAAGGAAACTCAGTTTTCACACTCTATGCTTAGTGCCCTTTGAGTGCATTATCTAGGAATGAACCTGGTAGAGCATTCCACACAAACGAATGCTCCACATGCGGGTTTCACATGCCACCAACTCCACATTCACAGGCAACTTCAGCGCCACAGCTGTTTTCAGATAGCCCTCAATGCAAAGGCTCTAGACACAAATATTGGTGTGAGAGCTAATTCAATCAAGGAAACACTGCATGTTGGTGAAGGGCATATTGAAGAAGGATCAGCCGAGTGGTTCTTGTGGCAGAACAACTCCATTTGGCTCACTAACTTCACACACCATCAGGCTTCCAAGCAGCTCTCAAGGAAACTCAGTTTTCACACTCTATGCTTAGTGCCCTTTGAGTATCTAGGACTGAAATGAAGCTTGATGAGCATCCCACACAAACGAATGCTCCACATGCGGGTTTCACATGCCACCAACTCCACATTCTCAGGCAACTTCAGCGCCACAGCCGTTTTCAGATAGCCCTCAATGCAAAGGCTCTAGATGCAAATATTGGTGTGAGAGTTAATTCAATCAAGGAAGCACTGCATGTTGGTGAAGGGCATATTGAAGAAGGATCAGCCGAGTGGTTCTTGTGGGAGAACAACTCTATTTGGCTCACTAACTTCACACACCATCAGGCTTCCAAGCAGCTCTCAAGGAAACTCAGTTTTCACACTCTATGCTTAGTGCCCTTTGAGTGCATTATCTAGGAATGAACCTGGTAGAGCATCCCACACAAACGAATGATCCACATGCGGGTTTCACATGCCACCAACTCCACATTCACAGGCAACTTCAGCGCCACAGCCGTTTTCAGATAGCCCTCAATGCAAAGGCTCTAGACGCAAATATTGGTGTGAGAGCTAATTCAATCAAGGAAACACTGCATGTTGGTGAAGGGCATATTGAAGAAGGATCAGCCGAGTGGTTCTTGTGGCAGAACAACTCCATTTGGCTCACTAACTTCACACACCATCAGGCTTCCAAGCAGCTCTCAAGGAAACTCAGTTTTCACACTCTATGCTTAGTGCCCTTTGAGTACCTAGGACTGACATGAAGCTTGGTGAGCATCCGACACAAACGAATGCTCCACATGCGGGTTTCACATGCCACCAACTCCACATTCACAGGCAACTTCAGAGCCACAGCCGTTTTCTGATAGCCCTCAATGCAAAGGCTCTAGACGCAAATATTGGTGTGAGAGTTAATTCAATCAAGGAAACACTGCATGTTGCTGAAGGGCATATTGAAGAAGGATCAGCCGAGTGGTTCTTGTGGGAGAACAACTCCATTTGGCTCACTAACTTCACACACCATCAGGCTTCCAAGCAGCTCTCAAGGAAACTCAGTTTTCACACTCTATGCTTAGTGCCCTTTAGTACATAGGACTGACATGAAGCTTGGTGAGCATCCCACACAAACGAATGCTCCACATGCGGGTTTCACATGCCACCAACTCCACATTGACAGGCAACTTCAGCGCCACAGCCGTTTTCAGATAGCCCTCAATGCAAAGGCTCTATATGCAAATATTGGTGTGAGAGTTAATTCAATCAAGGATGCACTGCATGTTGGTGAAATGCATATTGAAGAAGGATCAGCCGAATGGTTCTTGTGGGAGAACAATACCATTTGGCTCACTAACTTCACACAGCATCAGGCTTCCAAGCAGCTCTCAAGGAATCTCAGTTTTCACACTCTATGCTTAGTGCCCTTTGAGTGCATTATCTAGGAATGAACCTGGTAGAGCATCCCACACAAACGAATGATCCACATGCGGGTTTCACATGTCACCAACTCCACATTCACAGGCAACTTCAGCGCCACAGCCGTTTTCAGATAGCCCTCAATGCAAAGGCTCTAGACGCAAATATTGGTGTGAGAGCTAATTCAATCAAGGAAACACTGCATGTTGGTGAAGGGCATATTGAAGAAGGATCAGCCGAGTGGTTCTTGTGGGAGAACAACTCCATTTGGCTCACTAACTTCACACACCATCAGGCTTCCAAGCAGCTCTCAAGGAAACTCAGTTTTCACACTCTATGCTTAGTGCCCTTTGAGTACCTAGGATTGACATGAAGCTTGGTGAGCATCCCACACAAACGAATGATCCACATGCGGGATTCACATGCCACCAACTCCACATTGACAGGCAACTTCAGCACCACAGCCGTTTTCAGATAGCCCTCAATGCAAAGGGTCTAGACGCAAATATTGGTGTGAGAGCTAATTCAATCAAGGAAACACTGCATGTTGGTGAAGGGCATATTGAAGAAGGATCAGCCGAGTGGTTCTTGTGGGAGAACAACTCCATTTGGCTCACTAACTTCACACACCATCAGGCTTCCAAGCAGCTCTCAAGGAAACTCAGTTTTCACACTCTATGCTTAGTGCCCATTGAGTGCATTATCTAGGAATGAACCTGGTAGAGCATCCCACACAAACGAATGCTCCACATGCGGGTTTCACATGCCACCAACTCCACATTCACAGGCAACTTCAGCGCCACAGCCGTTTTCAGATAGCCCTCAATGCAAAGGCTCTAGACGCAAATATTGGTGTGAGAGCTAATTCAATCAAGGAAACACTGCATGTTGGTGAAGGGCATATTGAAGAAGGATCAGCCGAGTGGTTCTTGTGGGAGAACAACTCCATTTGGCTCACTAACTTCACACACCATCAGGCTTCCAAGCAGCTCTCAAGGAAACTCAGTTTTCACACTCTATGCTTAGTGCCCTTTAGTACCTAGGACTGACATGAAGCTTGGTGAGCATCCCACACAAACGAATGCTCCACATGCGGGTTTCACATGCCACCAACTCCACATTCTCAGACAACTTCAGCGCCACAACCGTTTTCAGATAGCCCTCAATGCAAAGGCTCTAGACGCAAATATTGGTGTGGGGGATAATTCAATCAAGGAAACACTGCATGTTGGTGAAGGGCATACTGAAGAAGGATCAGCCGAGTGGTTCTTGTGGGAGAACAACTGCATTTGACTCACTAGCTTCACACACCATCAGGCTTCCAAGCAGCTCTCAAGGAAACTCAGTTTTCACACTCTATGCTTAGTGCCCTTTGAGTGCATTATCTAGGAATGAACCTGGTAGAGCATCCCACACAAACGAATGCTCCACATGCGGGTTTCACATGCCACCAACTCCACATTCACAGGCAACTTCAGCGCCACAGCCGTTTTCAGATAGCCCTCAATGCAAAGGCTCTAGACACAAATATTGGTGTGAGAGCTAATTCAATCAAGGAAACACTGCATGTTGGTGAAGGGCATATTGAAGAAGGATCAGCCGAGTGGTTCTTGTGGCAGAACAACTCCATTTGGCTCACTAACTTCACACACCATCAGGCTTCCAAGCAGCTCTCAAGGAAACTCAGTTTTCAGACTCTATGCTTAGTGCCCTTTGAGTATCTAGGACTGAAATGAAGCTTGATGAGCATCCCACACAAACGAATGCTCCACATGCGGGTTTCACATGCCACCAACTCCACATTCTCAGGCAACTTCAGCGCCACAGCCGTTTTCAGATAGCCCTCAATGCAAAGGCTCTAGATGCAAATATTGGTGTGAGAGTTAATTCAATCAAGGAAGCACTGCATGTTGGTGAAGGGCATATTGAAGAAGGATCAGCCGAGTGGTTCTTGTGGGAGAACAACTCTATTTGGCTCACTAACTTCACACACCATCAGGCTTCCAAGCAGCTCTCAAGGAAACTCAGTTTTCACACTCTATGCTTAGTGCCCTTTGAGTGCATTATCTAGGAATGAACCTGGTAGAGCATCCCACACAAACGAATGATCCACATGCGGGTTTCACATGCCACCAACTCCACATTCACAGGCAACTTCAGCGCCACAGCCGTTTTCAGATAGCCCTCAATGCAAAGGCTCTAGACGCAAATATTGGTGTGAGAGCTAATTCAATCAAGGAAACACTGCATGTTGGTGAAGGGCATATTGAAGAAGGATCAGCCGAGTGGTTCTTGTGGGAGAACAACTCCATTTGGCTCACTAACTTCACACACCATCAGGCTTCCAAGCAGCTCTCAAGGAAACTCAGTTTTCACACTCTATGCTTAGTGCCCTTTGAGTACCTAGGACTGACATGAAGCTTGGTGAGCATCCGACACAAACGAATGCTCCACATTCGGGTTTCACATGCCACCAACTCCACATTCACAGGCAACTTCAGCGCCACAGCCGTTTTCAGATAGCCCTCAATGCAAAGGCTCTAGACGCAAATATTGGTGTGAGAGTTAATTCAATCAAGGAAACACTGCATGTTGCTGAAGGGCATATTGAAGAAGGATCAGCCGAGTGGTTCTTGTGGGAGAACAACTCCATTTGGCTCACTAACTTCACACACCATCAGGCTTCCAAGCAGCTCTCAAGGAAACTCAGTTTTCACACTCTATGCTTAGTGCCCTTTAGTACCTAGGACTGACATGAAGCTTGGTGAGCATCCCACACAAACGAATGCTCCACATGCGGGTTTCACATGCCACCAACTCCACATTGACAGGCAACTTCAGCACCACAGCCGTTTTCAGATAGCCCTCAATGCAAAGGCTCTAGACGCAAATATTGGTGTGAGAGTTAATTCAATCAAGGAAACACTGCATGTTGCTGAAGGGCATATTGAAGAAGGATCAGCCGAGTGGTTCTTGTGGCAGAACAACTCCATTTGGCTCACTAACTTCACACACCATCAGGCTTCCAAGCAGCTCTCAAGGAAACTCAGTTTTCACACTCTATGCTTAGTGCCCTTTGAGTACCTAGGACTGAAATAAAGCTTGGTGAGCATCCGACACAAATGAATGCTCCACATGCGGGTTTCACATGCCACCAACTCCACATTCACAGGCAACTTCAGCGCCACAGCCGTTTTCAGATAGCCCTCAATGCAAAGGCTCTATATGCAAATATTGGTGTGAGAGTTAATTCAATCAAGGATGCACTTCATGTTGGTGAAATGCATATTGAATAAGGATCAGCCGAGTGGTTCTTGTGGGAGAACAACTCCATTTGGCTCACTAACTTCACACACCATCAGGCTTCCAAGCAGCTCTCAAGGAAACTCAGTTTTCACACTCTATGCTTAGTGCCCTTTGAGTGCATTATCTAGGAATGAACCTGGTAGAGCATCCCACACAAACGAATGCTCCACATGCGGGTTTCACATGCCACCAACTCCACATTCACAGGCAACTTCAGCGCCACAGCCGTTTTCAGATAACCCTCAATGCAAAGGCTCTAGACGCAAATATTGGTGTGAGAGCTAATTCAATCAAGGAAACACTGCATGTTGGTGAAGGGCATATTGAAGAAGGATCAGCCGAGTGGTTCTTGTGGGAGAACAACTCCATTTGGCTCACTAACTTCACACACCATCAGGCTTCCAAGCAGCTCTCAAGGAAACTCAGTTTTCACACTCTATGCTTAGTGCCCTTTGAGTACCTAGGATTGACATGAAGCTTGGTGAGCATCCCACACAAACGAATGATCCACATGCGGGATTCACATGCCACCAACTCCACATTGACAGGCAACTTCAGCGCCACAGCCGTTTTCAGATAGCCCTCAGTGCAAAGGCTCTAGACTCAAATATTGGTGTGAGAGCTAATTCAATCAAGGAAACACTGCATGTTGGTGAAGGGCATATTGAAGAAGGATCAGCCGAGTGGTTCTTGTGGGAGAACAACTCCATTTGGCTCACTAACTTCACACACCATCAGGCTTCCAAGCAACTCTCAAGGAAACTCAGTTTTAACACTCTATGTTTAGTGCCCTTTGAGTGCATTATCTAGGAATGAACCTGGTAGAGCATCCCACACAAACGAAAGCTCCACATGCGGGTTTCACATGCCACCAACTCCACATTCACAGGCAACTTCAGCGCCACAGCCGTTTTCAGATAGCCCTCAATGCAAAGGCTCTAGACGCAAATATTGGTGTGAGAGCTAATTCAATCAAGGAAACACTGCATGTTGGTGAAGGGCATATTGAAGAAGGATCAGCCGAGTGGTTCTTGTGGGAGAACAACTCCATTTGGCTCACTAACTTCACACACCATCAGGCTTCCAAGCAGCTCTCAAGGAATCTCAGTTTTCACACTCTATGCTTAGTGCCCTTTGAGTACCTAGGACTGAAATGAAGCTTGGTGAGCATCCCACACAAACGAATGCTCCACATGCGGGTTTCACATGCCAGCAACTCCACATTCACAGGCAACTTCAGCGCCACAGCCGTTTTCAGATAGCCCTCAATGCAAAGGCTCTAAACGCAAATATTGGTGTTATGGATAATTCAATCAAGGAAACACTGCATGTTGGTGAAGGGCATATTGAAGAAGGATCAGCCGAGTGGTTCTTGTGGCAGAACAACTCCATTTGGCTCACTAACTTCACACACCATCAGGCTTCCAAGCAGCTCTCAAGGAAACTCAGTTTTCACACTCTATGCTTAGTGCCCTTTGAGTGCATTATCTAGGAATGAACCTGGTAGAGCATCCCACACAAACGAATGCTCCACATGCGGGTTTCACATGCCACCAACTCCACATTCACAGGCAACTTCAGCGCCACAGCCGTTTTCAGATAGCCCTCAATGCAAAGGCTCTAGATGCAAATATTGGTGTGAGAGCTAATTCAATCAAGGAAACACTGCATGTTGGTGAAGGGCATATTGAAGAAGGATCAGCCGAGTGGTTCTTGTGGGAGAACAACTCCATTTGGCTCACTAACTTCACACACCATCAGGCTTCCAAGCACCTCTCAAGGAATCTCAGTTTTCACACTCTATGCTTAGTGCCCTTTGAGTGCATTATCTAGGAATGAACCTGGTAGAGCATCCCACACAAACGAATGCTCCACATGCGGGTTTCACATGCCACCAACTCCACATTCTCAGGCAACTTCATCGCCACAGCCGTTTTCAGATAGCGCTTAATGCAAAGGCTCTAGACGCAAATATTGGTGTGAGAGCTAATTCAATCAAGGAAACACTGCATGTTGGTGAAGGGCATATTGAAGAAGGATCAGCCGAGTGGTTCATGTGGGAGAACAACTCCATTTGGCTCACTAACTTCACACACCATCAGGCTTCCAAGCAGCTCTCAAGGAAACTCAGTTTTCACACTCTATGCTTAGTGCCCTTTGAGTACCTAGGACTGACATGAATCTTGGTGAGCATCCCACACAAACGAATGCTCCACATGCGGGTTTCACATGCCACCAACTCCACATTGACAGGCAACTTCAGCACCGCAGCCGTTTTCAGATAGCCCTCAATGCAAAGGCTCTAGACGCAAATATTGGTGTGAGAGCTAATTCAATCAAGGAAACACTGCATGTTGGTGAAGGGCATATTGAAGAAGGATCAGCCGAGTGGTTCTTGTGGGAGAACAACTCCATTTGGCTCACTAACTTCACACACCATCAGGCTTCCAAGCAGCTCTCAAGGAAACTCAGTTTTCACACTCTATGCTTAGTGCCCTTTGAGTGCATTATCTAGGAATGAACCTGGTAGAGCATCCCACACAAACGAATGCACCACATGCGGGTTTCACATGCCGCCAACTCCACATTCTCAGGCAACTTCAGCGCCACAGCCGTTTTCAGATAGCCCTCAATGCAAAGGCTCTAGACGCAAATATTGGTGTGGGGGATAATTCAATCAAGGAAACACTGCATGTTGGTGAAGGGCATACTGAAGAAGGATCAGCCGAGTGGTTCTTGTGGGAGAACAACTGCATTTGACTCACTAACCACACACCATCAGGCTTTCAAGCAGCTCTCAAGGAAACTCAGTTTTCACACTCTATGCTTAGTGCCCTTTGAGTACCTAGGACTGAAATGAAGCTTGGTGAGCATTCCACACAAACGAATGCTCCACATGCGGGTTTCACATGCCACCAACTCCACATTCTCAGGCAACTTCAGCGCCACAGCCGTTTTCAGATAGCCCTCAATGCAAAGGCAATAGATGCAAATATTTGTGTGAGAGTTAATTCAATCAAGGAAGTAATGCATGTTGGTGAAGGGCATATTGAAGAAGGATCAGCCGAGTGGTTCTTGTGGGAGAACAACTCCATTTGGCTCACTAACTTCACACACCATCAGGCTTCCAAGCAGCTCTCAAGGAAACTCAGTTTTCACACTCTATGCTTCGTGCCCTTTGAGTGCATTATCTAGGAATGAACCTGGTAGAGCATCCCACACAAACGAATGCTCCACATGCGGGTTTCACATGCCACCAACTCCACATTCACAGGCACTTCAGCGCCACAGCCGTTTTCAGATAGCCCTCAGTGCAAAGGCTCTAGACTCAAATATTGGTGTGAGAGCTAATTCAATCAAGGAAACACTGCATGTTGGTGAAGGGCATATTGAAGAAGGATCAGCCGAGTAGTTCTTGTGGGAGAACAACTCCATTTGGCTCACTAACTTCACACACCATCAGGCTTCCAAGCAGCTCTCAAGAAAACTCAGTTTTCACACTCTATGCTTAGTGCCCTTTGAGTGCATTATCTAGGAATGAACCTGGTAGAGCATCCCACACAAACGAATGCTCCACATGCGGGTTTCACATGCCACCAACTCCACATTCACAGGCACTTCAGCGCCACAGCCGTTTTCAGATAGCCCTCAATGCAAAGACTCAAGACACAAATTTTGGTGTGGGAGCTAATTCAATCAAGGAAACACTGCATGTTGGTGAAGGGCATATTGAAGAAGGATCAGCCGAGTGGTTCTTGTGGGAGAACAACTCCATTTGGCTCACTAACTTCACACACCATCAGGCTTCCAAGCAGCTCTCAAGGAATCTCAGTTTTCACACTCTATGCTTAGTGCCCTTTGAGTGCCTAGGACTGAAATGAAGCTTGGTGAGCATCCCACACAAACGAATGCTCCACATGCGGGTTTCACATGCCACCAACTCCACATTGACAGGCAACTTCAGCACCACAGCCGTTTTCAGATAGCCCTCAATGCAAAGGCTCTAGACGCAAATATTGGTGTTGGGGATAATTCAATCAAGGAAACACTGCATGTTGCTGAGGGGATTATTGAAGAAGGATCAGCCGAGTGGTTCTTGTGGGAGAACAACTCCATTTGACTCACTAACTTCACACACCATCAGGCTTCCAAGCAGCTCTCAAGGAAACTCAGTTTTCACACTCTATGCTTAGTGC
This sequence comes from Ochotona princeps, assembly GCF_030435755.1. Lineage (NCBI taxonomy): Eukaryota > Metazoa > Chordata > Mammalia > Lagomorpha > Ochotonidae > Ochotona > Ochotona princeps. Next base: position 71,241 of record NW_026699904.1, on the reverse strand, counting down.
CCTTTGAGTGCATTATCTAGGAATGAACCTGGTAGAGCATCCCACACAAACGAATGCTCCACATGCGGGTTTCACATGCCACCAACTCCACATTCACAGGCAACTTCAGCGCCACAGCCGTTTTCAGATAGCCCTCAATGCAAAGGCTCTAGACTCAAATATTGGTGTGAGAGCTAATTCAATCAAGGAAACACTGCATGTTGGTGAAGGGCATATTGAAGAAGGATCAGCCGAGTGGTTCTTGTGGGAGAACAACTCCATTTGGCTCACTAACTTCACACACCATCAGGCTTCCAAGCAGCTCTCAAGGAAACTCAGTTTTCACACTCTATGCTTAGTGCCCTTTGAGTGCATTATCTAGGAATGAACCTGGTAGAGCATCCCACACAAACGAAAGCTCCACATGCAGGTTTCACATGCCACCAACTCCACATTCTCAGGCAACTTCAGAGCCACAGCCGTTTTCAGATAGCCCTCAATGCAAAGGCTCTAGACGCAAATATTGGTGTGAGAGCTAATTCAATCAAGGAAACACTGCATGTTGGTGAAGGGCATATTGAAGAAGGATCAGCCGAATGGTTCTTGTGGGAGAACAACTGCATTTGACTCACTAACTTCACACACCATCAGGCTTCCAAGCAGCTCTCAAGGAAACTCAGTTTTCACACTCTATGCTTAGTGACCTTTGAGTGCATTATCTAGGAATGAACCTGGTAGAGCATCCCACACAAACGAATGCTCCACATGCGGGTTTCACATGCCACCAACTCCACATTCACAGGCAGATTCAGCGCCACAGCCGTTTTCAGATAGCCCTCAATGCAAAGGCTCTAGACGCAAATATTGGTGTGAGAGCTAATTCAATCAAGGAAACACTGCATGTTGGTTAAGGGCATATTGAAGAAGGATCAGCCGAGTGGTTCTTGTGGGAGAACAACTCCATTTGGCTCACTAACTTCACACACCATCAGGCTTCCAAGCAGCTCTCAAGGAAACTCAGTTTTCACACTCTATGCTTAGTGCCCTTTGAGTGCCTAGGACTGAAATGAAGCTTGGTGAGCATCCCACACAAACGAAAGCTCCACATGCAGGTTTCACATGCCACCAACTCCACATTGACAGGCAACTTCAGCACCACAGCCGTTTTCAGATAGCCCTCAATGCAAAGGCTCTAGACGCAAATATTGGTGTGGGAGATAATTCAAATAAGAAAACACTGCATGTTGGTGAAGGGCATATTGAAGAAGGATCAGCCTAGTGGTTCTTGTGGGAGAACAACTGCATTTGACTCACTAACTTCACACACCATCAGGCTTTCAAGCAGCTCTCAAGGAAACTCAGTTTTCACACTCTATGCTTAGTGCCCTTTGAGTGCATTATCTAGGAATGAACCTGGTAGAGCATCCCACACAAACGAATGCTCCACATGCGGGTTTCACATGCCACCAACTCCACATTCACAGGCAACTTCAGCGCCACAGCCGTTTTCAGATAGCCCTCAATGCAAAGGCTCTAGACGCAAATATTGGTGTGAGAGCTAATTCAATCAAGGAAACACTGCATGTTGCTGAAGGGCATATTGAAGAAGGATCAGCCGAGTGGGTCTTGTGGGAGAACAACTCCATTTGGCTCACTAACTTCACACACCATCAGGCTTCCAAGCAGCTCTCAAGGAAACTCAGTTTTCACACTCTATGCTTAGTGCCCTTTGAGTACCTAGGACTGACATGAAGCTTGGTGAGCATCCCACACAAACGAATGCTCCACATGCGGGTTTCACATGCCACCAACTCCACATTGACAGGCAACTTCAGCGCCACAGCCGTTTTCAGATAGCCCTCAATGCAAAGGCTCTAGACGCAAATATTGGTGTGAGAGCTAATTCAATCAAGGAAACACTGCATGTTGGTGAAGGGCATATTGAAGAAGGATCAGCCGAGTGGTTCTTGTGGGAGAACAACTCCATTTGGCTCACTAACTTCACACACCATCAGGCTTCCAAGCAGCTCTCAAGGAAACTCAGTTTTCACACTCTATGCTTAGTGCCCTTTGAGTGCCTAGGACTGAAATGAAGCTTGGTGAGCATCCCACACAAACGAAAGCTCCACATGCAGGTTTCACATGCCACCAACTCCACATTCACAGGCAACTTCAGCACCACAGCCGTTTTCAGATAGCCCTCAATGCAAAGGCTCTAGTCGCAAATATTGGTGTGGGAGATAATTCAAATAAGAAAACACTGCATGTTGGTGAAGGGCATATTGAAGAAGGATCAGCCGAGTGGTTCTTGAGGGAGAACAACTGCATTTGACTCACTAACTTCACACACCATCAGGCTTCCAAGCAGCTCTCAAGGAAACTCAGTTTTCACACTCTATGCTTAGTGCCCTTTGAGTGCATTATCTAGGAATGAACCTGGTAGAGCATCCCACACAAACGAATGCTCCACATGCGGGTTTCACATGCCACCAACTCCACATTCACAGGCAACTTCAGCGCCACAGCCGTTTTCAGATAGCCCTCAATGCAAAGGCTCTAGACGCAAATATTGGTGTGAGAGCTAATTCAATCAAGGAAACACTGCATGTTGCTGAAGGGCATATTGAAGAAGGATCAGCCGAGTGGTTCTTGTGGGAGAACAACTCCATTTGGCTCACTAACTTCACACACCATCAGGCTTCCAAGCAGCTCTCAAGGAAACTCAGTTTTCACACTCTATGCTTAGTGCCCTTTGAGTACCTAGGACTGACATGAAGCTTGGTGAGCATCCCACACAAACGAATGCTCCACATGCGGGTTTCACATGCCACCAACTCCACATTGACAGGCAACTTCAGCACCACAGCCGTTTTCAGATAGCCCTCAATGCAAAGGCTCTAGACGCAAATATTGGTGTGAGAGCTAATTCAATCAAGGAAACACTGCATGTTGGTGAAGGGCATATTGAAAAAGGATCAGCCGAGTGGTTCTTGTGGCAGAACAACTCCATTTGGCTCACTAACTTCACACACCATCAGGCTTCCAAGCAGCTCTCAAGGAAACTCAGTTTTCACCCTCTATGCTTAGTGCCCTTTGAGTGCATTATCTAGGAATGAACCTGGTAGAGCATCCCACACAAACGAATGCTCCACATGCGGGTTTCACATGCCACCAACTCCACATTCTCAGACAACTTCAGCGCCACAGCCGTTTTCAGATAGCCCTCAATGCAAAGGCTCTAGACGCAAATATTGGTGTGGGGGATAATTCAATCAAGGAAACACTGCATGTTGGTGAAGGGCATACTGAAGAAGGATCAGCCGAGTGGTTCTTGTGGGAGAACAACTGCATTTGACTCACTAGCTTCACACACCATCAGGCTTCCAAGCAGCTCTCAAGGAAACTCAGTTTTCACACTCTATGCTTAGTGCCCTTTGAGTGCATTATCTAGGAATGAACCTGGTAGAGCATCCCACACAAACGAATGCTCCACATGCGGGTTTCACATGCCACGAACTCCACATTCACAGGCAACTTCAGCGCCACAGCCGTTTTCAGATAGCCCTCAATGCAAAGGCTCTAGACACAAATATTTGTGTGAGAGCTAATTCAATCAAGGAAACACTGCATGTTGGTGAAGGGCATATTGAAGAAGGATCAGCCGAGTGGTTCTTGTGGCAGAACAACTCCATTTGGCTCACTAACTTCACACACCATCAGGCTTCCAAGCAGCTCTCAAGGAAACTCAGTTTTCAGACTCTATGCTTAGTGCCCTTTGAGTATCTAGGACTGAAATGAAGCTTGATGAGCATCCCACACAAACGAATGCTCCACATGCGGGTTTCACATGCCACCAACTCCACATTCACAGGCAACTTCAGCGCCACAGCCGTTTTCAGATAGCCCTCAATGCAAAGGCTCTAGATGCAAATATTGGTGTGAGAGTTAATTCAATCAAGGAAGCACTGCATGTTGGTGAAGGGCATATTGAAGAAGGATCAGCCGAGTGGTTCTTGTGGGAGAACAACTCTATTTGGCTCACTAACTTCACACACCATCAGGCTTCCAAGCAGCTCTCAAGGAAACTCAGTTTTCACACTCTATGCTTAGTGCCCTTTGAGTGCATTATCTAGGAATGAACCTGGTAGAGCATCCCACACAAACGAATGATCCACATGCGGGTTTCACATGCCACCAACTCCACATTCACAGGCAACTTCAGCGCCACAGCCGTTTTCAGATAGCCCTCAATGCAAAGGCTCTAGACGCAAATATTGGTGTGAGAGCTAATTCAATCAAGGAAACACTGCATGTTGGTGAAGGGCATATTGAAGAAGGATCAGCCGGGTGGTTCTTGTGGCAGAACAACTCCATTTGGCTCACTAACTTCACACACCATCAGGCTTCCAAGCAGCTCTCAAGGAAACTCAGTTTTCACACTCTATGCTTAGTGCCCTTTGAGTACCTAGGACTGACATGAAGCTTGGTGAGCATCCGACACAAACGAATGCTCCACATGCGGGTTTCACATGCCACCAACTCCACATTCACAGGCAACTTCAGAGCCACAGCCGTTTTCTGATAGCCCTCAATGCAAAGGCTCTAGACGCAAATATTGGTGTGAGAGTTAATTCAATCAAGGAAACACTGCATGTTGCTGAAGGGCATATTGAAGAAGGATCAGCCGAGTGGTTCTTGTGGGAGAACAACTCCATTTGGCTCACTAACTTCACACACCATCAGGCTTCCAAGCAGCTCTCAAGGAAACTCAGTTTTCACACTCTATGCTTAGTGCCCTTTAGTACATAGGACTGACATGAAGCTTGGTGAGCATCCCACACAAACGAATGCTCCACATGCGGGTTTCACATGCCACCAACTCCACATTGACAGGCAACTTCAGCGCCACAGCCGTTTTCAGATAGCCCTCAATGCAAAGGCTCTATATGCAAATATTGGTGTGAGAGTTAATTCAATCAAGGATGCACTGCATGTTGGTGAAATGCATATTGAAGAAGGATCAGCCGAATGGTTCTTGTGGGAGAACAATACCATTTGGCTCACTAACTTCACACAGCATCAGGCTTCCAAGCAGCTCTCAAGGAATCTCAGTTTTCACACTCTATGCTTAGTGCCCTTTGAGTGCATTATCTAGGAATGAACCTGGTAGAGCATCCCACACAAACGAATGATCCACATGCGGGTTTCACATGTCACCAACTCCACATTCACAGGCAACTTCAGCGCCACAGCCGTTTTCAGATAGCCCTCAATGCAAAGGCTCTAGACGCAAATATTGGTGTGAGAGCTAATTCAATCAAGGAAACACTGCATGTTGTTGAAGGGCATATTGAAGAAGTATCAGCCGAGTGGTTCTTGTGGGAGAACAACTCCATTTGGCTCACTAACTTCACACACCATCAGGCTTCCAAGCAGCTCTCAAGGAAACTCAGTTTTCACACTCTATGCTTAGTGCCCTTTGAGTACCTAGGACTGAAATGAAGCTTGGTGAGCATCCCACACAAACGAATGATCCACATGCGGGATTCACATGCCACCAACTCCACATTGACAGGCAACTTCAGCACCACAGCCGTTTTCAGATAGCCCTCAATGCAAAGGGTCTAGACGCAAATATTGGTGTGAGAGCTAATTCAATCAAGGAAACACTGCATGTTGGTGAAGGGCATATTGAAGAAGGATCAGCCGAGTGGTTCTTGTGGGAGAACAACTCCATTTGGCTCACTAACTTCACACACCATCAGGCTTCCAAGCAGCTCTCAAGGAAACTCAGTTTTCACACTCTATGCTTAGTGCCCATTGAGTGCATTATCTAGGAATGAACCTGGTAGAGCATCCCACACAAACGAATGCTCCACATGCGGGTTTCACATGCCACCAACTCCACATTCACAGGCAACTTCAGCGCCACAGCCGTTTTCAGATAGCCCTCAATGCAAAGGCTCTAGACGCAAATATTGGTGTGAGAGCTAATTCAATCAAGGAAACACTGCATGTTGGTGAAGGGCATATTGAAGAAGGATCAGCCGAGTGGTTCTTGTGGGAGAACAATTCCATTTGGCTCACTAACTTCACACACCATCAGGCTTCCAAGCAGCTCTCAAGGAAACTCAGTTTTCACACTCTATGCTTAGTGCCCTTTGAGTACCTAGGACTGAAATGAAGCTTGGTGAGCATCCCACACAAACGAATGCTCCACATTCGGGTTTCACATGCCACCAACTCCACATTCACAGGCAACTTCAGCGCCACAGCCGTTTTCAGATAGCCCTCAATGCAAAGGCTCTAGACGCAAATATTGGTGTGAGAGTTAATTCAATCAAGGAAACACTGCATGTTGGTGAAGGGCATATTGAAGAAGGATCAGCCGAGTGGTTCTTGTGGGAGAACAACTCCATTTGGCTCACTAACTTCACACACCATCAGGCTTCCAAGCAGCTCTCAAGGAAACTCAGTTTTCACACTCTATGCTTAGTGCCCTTTAGTACCTAGGACTGACATGAAGCTTGGTGAGCATCCCACACAAACGAATGCTCCACATGCGGGTTTCACATGCCACCAACTCCACATTGACAGGCAACTTCAGCACCACAGCCGTTTTCAGATAGCCCTCAATGCAAAGGCTCTATACGCAAATATTGGTGTGAGAGTTAATTCAATCAAGGAAACACTGCATGTTGCTGAAGGGCATATTGAAGAAGGATCAGCCGAGTGGTTCTTGTGGCAGAACAACTCCATTTGGCTCACTAACTTCACACACCATCAGGCTTCCAAGCAGCTCTCAAGGAAACTCAGTTTTCACACTCTATGCTTAGTGCCCTTTGAGTACCTAGGACTGAAATAAAGCTTGGTGAGCATCCGACACAAATGAATGCTCCACATGCGGGTTTCACATGCCACCAACTCCACATTGACAGGCAACTTCAGCGCCACAGCCGTTTTCAGATAGCCCTCAATGCAAAGGCTCTATATGCAAATATTGGTGTGAGAGTTAATTCAATCAAGGATGCACTTCATGTTGGTGAAATGCATATTGAATAAGGATCAGCCGAATGGTTCTTGTGGGAGAACAATACCATTTGGCTCACTAACTTCACACAGCATCAGGCTTCCAAGCAGCTCTCAAGGAAACTCAGTTTTCACACTCTATGCTTAGTGCCCTTTGAGTGCATTATCTAGGAATGAACCTGGTAGAGCATCCCACACAAACGAATGATCCACATGCGGGTTTCACATGCCACCAACTCCACATTCACAGGCAACTTCAGCGCCACAGCCGTTTTCAGATAGCCCTCAATGCAAAGGCTCTATACGCAAATATTGGTGTGAGAGCTAATTCAATCAAGGAAACACTGCATGTTGGTGAAGGACATATTGAAGAAGGATCAGCCGAGTGGTTCTTGTGGGAGAACAACTCCATTTGGCTCACTAACTTCACACACCATCAGGCTTCCAAGCAGCTCTCAAGGAAACTCAGTTTTCACACTCTATGCTTAGTGCCCTTTGAGTGCATTATCTAGGAATGAACCTGGTAGAGCATCCCACACAAACGAATGCTCCACATGCGGGTTTCACATGCCACCAACTCCACATTCACAGGCAACTTCAGCGCCACAGCCGTTTTCAGATAACCCTCAATGCAAAGGCTCTAGACTCAAATATTGGTGTGAGAGCTAATTCAATCAAGGAAACACTGCATGTTGGTGAAGGGCATACTGAAGAAGGATCAGCCGAGTGGTTCTTGTGGGAGAACAACTGCATTTGACTCACTAGCTTCACACACCATCAGGCTTCCAAGCAGCTCTCAAGGAAACTCAGTTTTCACACTCTATGCTTAGTGCCCTTTGAGTGCATTATCTAGGAATGAACCTGGTAGAGCATCCCACACAAACGAATGCTCCACATGCGGGTTTCACATGCCACCAACTCCACATTCACAGGCAACTTCAGCGCCACAGCCGTTTTCAGATAGCCCTCAATGCAAAGGCTCTAGACACAAATATTGGTGTGAGAGCTAATTCAATCAAGGAAACACTGCATGTTGGTGAAGGGCATATTGAAGAAGGATCAGCCGAGTGGTTCTTGTGGCAGAACAACTCCATTTGGCTCACTAACTTCACACACCATCAGGCTTCCAAGCAGCTCTCAAGGAAACTCAGTTTTCAGACTCTATGCTTAGTGCCCTTTGAGTATCTAGGACTGTTATGAAGCTTGATGAGCATCCCACACAAACGAATGCTCCACATGCGGGTTTCACATGCCACCAACTCCACATTCACAGGCAACTTCAGCGCCACAGCCGTTTTCAGATAGCCCTCAATGCAAAGGCTCTAGATGCAAATATTGGTGTGAGAGTTAATTCAATCAAGGAAGCACTGCATGTTGGTGAAGGGCATATTGAAGAAGGATCAGCCGAGTGGTTCTTGTGGGAGAACAACTCTATTTGGCTCACTAACTTCACACACCATCAGGCTTCCAAGCAGCTCTCAAGGAAACTCAGTTTTCACACTCTATGCTTAGTGCCCTTTGAGTGCATTATCTAGGAATGAACCTGGTAGAGCATCCCACACAAACGAATGATCCACATGCGGGTTTCACATGCCACCAACTCCACATTCACAGGCAACTTCAGCGCCACAGCCGTTTTCAGATAGCCCTCAATGCAAAGGCTCTAGACGCAAATATTGGTGTGAGAGCTAATTCAATCAAGGAAACACTGCATGTTGGTGAAGGGCATATTGAAGAAGGATCAGCCGGGTGGTTCTTGTGGCAGAACAACTCCATTTGGCTCACTAACTTCACACACCATCAGGCTTCCAAGCAGCTCTCAAGGAAACTCAGTTTTCACACTCTATGCTTAGTGCCCTTTGAGTACCTAGGACTGACATGAAGCTTGGTGAGCATCCGACACAAACGAATGCTCCACATGCGGGTTTCACATGCCACCAACTCCACATTCACAGGCAACTTCAGAGCCACAGCCGTTCTCTGATAGCCCTCAATGCAAAGGCTCTAGACGCAAATATTGGTGTGAGAGTTAATTCAATCAAGGAAACACTGCATGTTGCTGAAGGGCATATTGAAGAAGGATCAGCCGAGTGGTTCTTGTGGGAGAACAACTCCATTTGGCTCACTAACTTCACACACCATCAGGCTTCCAAGCAGCTCTCAAGGAAACTCAGTTTTCACACTCTATGCTTAGTGCCCTTTAGTACATAGGACTGACATGAAGCTTGGTGAGCATCCGACACAAATGAATGCTCCACATGCGGGTTTCACATGCCACCAACTCCACATTGACAGGCAACTTCAGCACCACAGCCGTTTTCAGATAGCCCTCAATGCAAAGGCTCTATATGCAAATATTGGTGTGAGAGTTAATTCAATCAAGGAAACACTGCATGTTGGTGAAATGCATATTGAAGAAGGATCAGCCGAATGGTTCTTGTGGGAGAACAATACCATTTGGCTCACTAACTTCACACAGCATCAGGCTTTCAAGCAGCTCTCAAGGAATCTCAGTTTTCACACTCTATGCTTAGTGCCCTTTGAGTGCATTATCTAGGAATGAACCTGGTAGAGCATCCCACACAAACGAATGATCCACATGCGGGTTTCACATGTCACCAACTCCACATTCACAGGCAACTTCAGCGCCACAGCCGTTTTCAGATAGCCCTCAATGCAAAGGCTCTAGACGCAAATATTGGTGTGAGAGCTAATTCAATCAAGGAAACACTGCATGTTGGTGAAGGGCATATTGAAGAAGGATCAGCCGAGTGGTTCTTGTGGGAGAACAACTCCATTTGGCTCACTAACTTCACACACCATCAGGCTTCCAAGCAGCTCTCAAGGAAACTCAGTTTTCACACTCTATGCTTAGTGCCCTTTGAGTACCTAGGATTGACATGAAGCTTGGTGAGCATCCCACACAAACGAATGATCCACATGCGGGATTCACATGCCACCAACTCCACATTGACAGGCAACTTCAGCACCACAGCCGTTTTCAGATAGCCCTCAATGCAAAGGGTCTAGACGCAAATATTGGTGTGAGAGCTAATTCAATCAAGGAAACACTGCATGTTGGTGAAGGACATATTGAAGAAGGATCAGCCGAGTGGTTCTTGTGGGAGAACAACTCCATTTGGCTCACTAACTTCACACACCATCAGGCTTCCAAGCAGCTCTCAAGGAAACTCAGTTTTCACACTCTATGCTTAGTGCCCTTTGAGTGCATTATCTAGGAATGAACCTGGTAGAGCATCCCACACAAACGAATGATCCACATGCGGGTTTCACATGCCACCAACTCCACATTCACAGGCAACTTCAGCGCCACAGCCGTTTTCAGATAACCCTCAATGCAAAGGCTCTAGACTCAAATATTGGTGTGAGAGCTAATTCAATCAAGGAAACACTGCATGTTGGTGAAGGGCATACTGAAGAAGGATCAGCCGAGTGGTTCTTGTGGGAGAACAACTGCATTTGACTCACTAGCTTCACACACCATCAGGCTTCCAAGCAGCTCTCAAGGAAACTCAGTTTTCACACTCTATGCTTAGTGCCCTTTGAGTGCATTATCTAGGAATGAACCTGGTAGAGCATCCCACACAAACGAATGCTCCACATGCGGGTTTCACATGCCACCAACTCCACATTCACAGGCAACTTCAGCGCCACAGCCGTTTTCAGATAGCCCTCAATGCAAAGGCTCTAGACACAAATATTGGTGTGAGAGCTAATTCAATCAAGGAAACACTGCATGTTGGTGAAGGGCATATTGAAGAAGGATCAGCCGAGTGGTTCTTGTGGGAGAACAACTCCATTTGGCTCACTAACTTCACACACCATCAGGCTTCCAAGCAGCTCTCAAGGAAACTCAGTTTTCACACTCTATGCTTAGTGCCCATTGAGTGCATTATCTAGGAATGAACCTGGTAGAGCATCCCACACAAACGAATGCTCCACATGCGGGTTTCACATGCCACCAACTCCACATTCACAGGCAACTTCAGTTCCACAGCCGTTTTCAGATAGCCCTCAATGCAAAGGCTCTAGACGCAAATATTGGTGTGAGAGCTAATTCAATCAAGGAAACACTGCATGTTGGTGAAGGGCATATTGAAGAAGGATCAGCCGAGTGGTTCTTGTGGGAGAACAACTCCATTTGGCTCACTAACGTCACACACCATCAGGCTTCCAAGCAGCTCTCAAGGAAACTCAGTTTTCACACTCTATGCTTAGTGCCCTTTGAGTACCTAGGACTGACATGAAGCTTGGTGAGCATCCGACACAAACGAATGCTCCACATTCGGGTTTCACATGCCACCAACTCCACATTCACAGGCAACTTCAGCGCCACAGCCGTTTTCAGATAGCCCTCAATGCAAAGGCTCTAGACGCAAATATTGGTGTGAGAGTTAATTCAATCAAGGAAACACTGCATGTTGCTGAAGGGCATATTGAAGAAGGATCAGCCGAGTGGTTCTTGTGGGAGAACAACTCCATTTGGCTCACTAACTTCACACACCATCAGGCTTCCAAGCAGCTCTCAAGGAAACTCAGTTTTCACACTCTATGCTTAGTGACCTTTAGTACCTAGGACTGACATGAAGCTTGGTGAGCATCCCACACAAACGAATGCTCCACATGCGGGTTTCACATGCCACCAACTCCACATTGACAGGCAACTTCAGCACCACAGCCGTTTTCAGATAGCCCTCAATGCAAAGGCTCTAGACGCAAATATTGGTGTGAGAGTTAATTCAATCAAGGAAACACTGCATGTTGCTGAAGGGCATATTGAAGAAGGATCAGCCGAGTGGTTCTTGTGGCAGAACAACTCCATTTGGCTCACTAACTTCACACACCATCAGGCTTCCAAGCAGCTCTCAAGGAAACTCAGTTTTCACACTCTATGCTTAGTGCCCTTTGAGTACCTAGGACTGAAATAAAGCTTGGTGAGCATCCGACACAAATGAATGCTCCACATGCGGGTTTCACATGCCACCAACTCCACATTGACAAGCAACTTCAGCGCCACAGCCGTTTTCAGATAGCCCTCAATGCAAAGGCTCTATATGCAAATATTGGTGTGAGAGTTAATTCAATCAAGGATGCACTTCATGTTGGTGAAATGCATATTGAATAAGGATCAGCCGAATGGTTCTTGTGGGAGAACAATACCATTTGGCTCACTAACTTCACACAGCATCAGGCTTCCAAGCAGCTCTCAAGGAAACTCAGTTTTCACACTCTATGCTTAGTGCCCTTTGAGTGCATTATCTAGGAATGAACCTGGTAGAGCATCCCACACAAACGAATGATCCACATGCGGGTTTCACATGCCACCAACTCCACATTCACAGGCAACTTCAGCGCCACAGCCGTTTTCTGATAACCCTCAATGCAAAGGCTCTAGACGCAAATATTGGTGTGAGAGCTAATTCAATCAAGGAAACACTGCATGTTGGTGAAGGGCATATTGAAGAAGGATCAGCCGAGTGGTTCTTGTGGGAGAACAACTCCATTTGGCTCACTAACTTCACACACCATCAGGCTTCCAAGCAGCTCTCAAGGAAACTCAGTTTTCACACTCTATGCTTAGTGCCCTTTGAGTGCATTATCTAGGAATGAACCTGGTAGAGCATCCCACACAAACGAATGCTCCACATGCGGGTTTCACATGCCACCAACTCCACATTCACAGGCAACTTCAGCGCCACAGCCGTTTTCAGATAGCCCTCAATGCAAAGGCTCTAGACGCAAATATTGGTGTGAGAGCTAATTCAATCAAGGAAACACTGCATGTTGGTGAAGGGCATATTGAAGAAGGATCAGCCGAGTGGTTCTTGTGGGAGAACAACTCCATTTGGCTCACTAACTTCACACACCATCAGGCTTCCAAGCAGCTCTCAAGGAAACTCAGTTTTCACACTCTATGCTTAGTGCCCTTTGAGTACCTAGGATTGACATGAAGCTTGGTGAGCATCCCACACAAACGAATGATCCACATGCGGGATTCACATGCCACCAACTCCACATTGACAGGCAACTTCAGCACCACAGCCGTTTTCAGATAGCCCTCAATGCAAAGGCTCTAGACGCAAATATTGGTGTGAGAGCTAATTCAATCAAGGAAACACTGCATGTTGGTGAAGGGCATATTGAAGAAGGATCAGCCGAGTGGTTCTTGTGGGAGAACAACTCCATTTGGCTCACTAACTTCACACACCATCAGGCTTCCAAGCAGCTCTCAAGGAAACTCAGTTTTCACACTCTATGCTTAGTGCCCATTGAGTGCATTATCTAGGAATGAACCTGGTAGAGCATCCCACACAAACGAATGCTCCACATGCGTGTTTCACATGCCACCAACTCCACATTCACAGGCAACTTCAGCGCCACAGCCGTTTTCAGATAGCCCTCAATGCAAAGGCTCTAGACGCAAATATTGGTGTGAGAGCTAATTCAATCAAGGAAACAATGCATGTTGGTGAAGGGCATATTGAAGAAGGATCAGCCGAGTGGTTCTTGTGGGAGAACAACTCCATTTGGCTCACTAACTTCACACACCATCAGGCTTCCAAGCAGCTCTCAAGGAAACTCAGTTTTCACACTCTATGCTTAGTGCCCTTTGAGTGCATTATCTAGGAATGAACCTGGTAGAGCATTCCACACAAACGAATGCTCCACATGCGGGTTTCACATGCCACCAACTCCACATTCACAGGCAACTTCAGCGCCACAGCCGTTTTCAGATAGCCCTCAATGCAAAGGCTCTAGACGCAAATATTGGTGTGAGAGCTAATTCAATCAAGGAAACACTGCATGTTGGTGAAGGGCATATTGAAGAAGGATCAGCCGAGTGGTTCTTGTGGGAGAACAACTCCATTTGGCTCACAAACTTCACACACCATCAGGCTTCCAAGCAGCTCTCAAGGAAACTCAGTTTTCACACTCTATGCTTAGTGCCCTTTGAGTACCTTGGACTGAAATGAAGCTTGGTGAGCATCCCACACAAACGAATGCTCCACATGCGGGTTTCACATGCCACCAACTCCACATTGACAGGCAACTTCAGCACCACAGCCGTTTTCAGATAGCCCTCAATGCAAAGGCTCTAGACGCAAATATTGGTGTTGGGGATAATTCAATCAAGGAAACACTGCATGTTGCTGAGGGGATTATTGAAGAAGGATCAGCCGAGTGGTTCTTGTGGGAGAACAACTCCATTTGACTCACTAACTTCACACACCATCAGGCTTCCAAGCAGCTCTCAAGGAAACTCAGTTTTCACACTCTATGCTTCGTGCCCTTTGAGTGCATTATCTAGGAAAGAACCTGGTAGAGCATCCCACACAAACGAATGCTCCACATGCGGGTTTCACATGCCACCAACTCCACATTCACAGGCAACTTCAGCGCCACAGCCGTTTTCAGATAGCCCTCAATGCAAAGGCTCTAGACGCAAATATTGGTGTGAGAGCTAATTCAATCAAGGAAACACTGCATGTTGGTGAAGGGCATATTGAAGAAGGATCAGCCGAGTGGTTCTTGTGGGAGAACAACTCCATTTGGCTCACTAACTTCACACACCATCAGGCTTCCAAGCAGCTCTCAAGGAAACTCAGTTTTCACACTCTATGCTTAGTGCCCTTTGAGTACCTAGGATTGACATGAAGCTTGGTGAGCATCCCACACAAACGAATGATCCACATGCGGGATTCACATGCCACCAACTCCACATTGACAGGCAACTTCAGCACCACAGCCGTTTTCAGATAGCCCTCAATGCAAAGGCTCTAGACGCAAATATTGGTGTGAGAGCTAATTCAATCAAGGAAACACTGCATGTTGGTGAAGGGCATATTGAAGAAGGATCAGCCGAGTGGTTCTTGTGGGAGAACAACTCCATTTGGCTCACTAACTTCACACACCATCAGGCTTCCAAGCAGCTCTCAAGGAAACTCAGTTTTCACACTCTATGCTTAGTGCCCATTGAGTGCATTATCTAGGAATGAACCTGGTAGAGCATCCCACACAAACGAATGCTCCACATGCGTGTTTCACATGCCACCAACTCCACATTCACAGGCAACTTCAGCGCCACAGCCGTTTTCAGATAGCCCTCAATGCAAAGGCTCTAGACGCAAATATTGGTGTGAGAGCTAATTCAATCAAGGAAACAATGCATGTTGGTGAAGGGCATATTGAAGAAGGATCAGCCGAGTGGTTCTTGTGGGAGAACAACTCCATTTGGCTCACTAACTTCACACACCATCAGGCTTCCAAGCAGCTCTCAAGGAAACTCAGTTTTCACACTCTATGCTTAGTGCCCTTTGAGTGCATTATCTAGGAATGAACCTGGTAGAGCATTCCACACAAACGAATGCTCCACATGCGGGTTTCACATGCCACCAACTCCACATTCACAGGCAACTTCAGCGCCACAGCCGTTTTCAGATAGCCCTCAATGCAAAGGCTCTAGACGCAAATATTGGTGTGAGAGCTAATTCAATCAAGGAAACACTGCATGTTGGTGAAGGGCATATTGAAGAAGGATCAGCCGAGTGGTTCTTGTGGGAGAACAACTCCATTTGGCTCACAAACTTCACACACCATCAGGCTTCCAAGCAGCTCTCAAGGAAACTCAGTTTTCACACTCTATGCTTAGTGCCCTTTGAGTACCTTGGACTGAAATGAAGCTTGGTGAGCATCCCACACAAACGAATGCTCCACATGCGGGTTTCACATGCCACCAACTCCACATTGACAGGCAACTTCAGCACCACAGCCGTTTTCAGATAGCCCTCAATGCAAAGGCTCTAGACGCAAATATTGGTGTTGGGGATAATTCAATCAAGGAAACACTGCATGTTGCTGAGGGGATTATTGAAGAAGGATCAGCCGAGTGGTTCTTGTGGGAGAACAACTCCATTTGACTCACTAACTTCACACACCATCAGGCTTCCAAGCAGCTCTCAAGGAAACTCAGTTTTCACACTCTATGCTTCGTGCCCTTTGAGTGCATTATCTAGGAAAGAACCTGGTAGAGCATCCCACACAAACGAATGCTCCACATGCGGGTTTCACATGCCACCAACTCCACATTCACAGGCAACTTCAGCGCCACAGCCGTTTTCAGATAGCCCTCAATGCAAAGGCTCTAGACTCAAATATTGGTGTGAGAGCTAATTCAATCAAGGAAACACTGCATGTTGGTGAAGGGCATATTGAAGAAGGATCAGCCGGGTGGTTCTTGTGGCAGA
Source organism: Ochotona princeps (assembly GCF_030435755.1). Classification (NCBI taxonomy): domain Eukaryota; kingdom Metazoa; phylum Chordata; class Mammalia; order Lagomorpha; family Ochotonidae; genus Ochotona; species Ochotona princeps. The sequence goes on along the minus strand of NW_026699904.1, from coordinate 54,967 downwards.
ACAACTCCATTTGGCTCACTAACTTCACACACCATCAGGCTTCCAAGCAGCTCTCAAGGAAACTCAGTTTTCACACTCTATGCTTAGTGCCCTTTGAGTACCTAGGACTGACATGAAGCTTGGTGAGCATCCGACACAAACGAATGCTCCACATGCGGGTTTCACATGCCACCAACTCCACATTCACAGGCAACTTCAGAGCCACAGCCGTTCTCTGATAGCCCTCAATGCAAAGGCTCTAGACGCAAATATTGGTGTGAGAGTTAATTCAATCAAGGAAACACTGCATGTTGCTGAAGGGCATATTGAAGAAGGATCAGCCGAGTGGTTCTTGTGGGAGAACAACTCCATTTGGCTCACTAACTTCACACACCATCAGGCTTCCAAGCAGCTCTCAAGGAAACTCAGTTTTCACACTCTATGCTTAGTGCCCTTTAGTACATAGGACTGACATGAAGCTTGGTGAGCATCCCACACAAACGAATGCTCCACATGCGGGTTTCACATGCCACCAACTCCACATTGACAGGCAACTTCAGCGCCACAGCCGTTTTCAGATAGCCCTCAATGCAAAGGCTCTATATGCAAATATTGGTGTGAGAGTGAATTCAATCAAGGATGCACTGCATGTTGGTGAAATGCATATTGAAGAAGGATCAGCCGAATGGTTCTTGTGGGAGAACAATACCATTTGGCTCACTAACTTCACACAGCATCAGGCTTCCAAGCAGCTCTCAAGGAATCTCAGTTTTCACACTCTATGCTTAGTGCCCTTTGAGTGCATTATCTAGGAATGAACCTGGTAGAGCATCCCACACAAACGAATGATCCACATGCGGGTTTCACATGTCACCAACTCCACATTCACAGGCAACTTCAGCGCCACAGCCGTTTTCAGATAGCCCTCAATGCAAAGGCTCTAGACGCAAATATTGGTGTGAGAGCTAATTCAATCAAGGAAACACTGCATGTTGGTGAAGGGCATATTGAAGAAGGATCAGCCGAGTGGTTCTTGTGGGAGAACAACTCCATTTGGCTCACTAACTTCACACACCATCAGGCTTCCAAGCAGCTCTCAAGGAAACTCAGTTTTCACACTCTATGCTTAGTGCCCTTTGAGTACCTAGGATTGACATGAAGCTTGGTGAGCATCCCACACAAACGAATGATCCACATGCGGGATTCACATGCCACCAACTCCACATTGACAGGCAACTTCAGCACCACAGCCGTTTTCAGATAGCCCTCAATGCAAAGGGTCTAGACGCAAATATTGGTGTGAGAGCTAATTCAATCAAGGAAACACTGCATGTTGGTGAAGGGCATATTGAAGAAGGATCAGCCGAGTGGTTCTTGTGGGAGAACAACTCCATTTGGCTCACTAACTTCACACACCATCAGGCTTCCAAGCAGCTCTCAAGGAAACTCAGTTTTCACACTCTATGCTTAGTGCCCATTGAGTGCATTATCTAGGAATGAACCTGGTAGAGCATCCCACACAAACGAATGCTCCACATGCGGGTTTCACATGCCACCAACTCCACATTCACAGGCAACTTCAGTTCCACAGCCGTTTTCAGATAGCCCTCAATGCAAAGGCTCTAGACGCAAATATTGGTGTGAGAGCTAATTCAATCAAGGAAACACTGCATGTTGGTGAAGGGCATATTGAAGAAGGATCAGCCGAGTGGTTCTTGTGGGAGAACAACTCCATTTGGCTCACTAACGTCACACACCATCAGGCTTCCAAGCAGCTCTCAAGGAAACTCAGTTTTCACACTCTATGCTTAGTGCCCTTTGAGTACCTAGGACTGACATGAAGCTTGGTGAGCATCCGACACAAACGAATGCTCCACATTCGGGTTTCACATGCCACCAACTCCACATTCACAGGCAACTTCAGCGCCACAGCCGTTTTCAGATAGCCCTCAATGCAAAGGCTCTAGACGCAAATATTGGTGTGAGAGTTAATTCAATCAAGGAAACACTGCATGTTGCTGAAGGGCATATTGAAGAAGGATCAGCCGAGTGGTTCTTGTGGGAGAACAACTCCATTTGGCTCACTAACTTCACACACCATCAGGCTTCCAAGCAGCTCTCAAGGAAACTCAGTTTTCACACTCTATGCTTAGTGACCTTTAGTACCTAGGACTGACATGAAGCTTGGTGAGCATCCCACACAAACGAATGCTCCACATGCGGGTTTCACATGCCACCAACTCCACATTGACAGGCAACTTCAGCACCACAGCCGTTTTCAGATAGCCCTCAATGCAAAGGCTCTAGACGCAAATATTGGTGTGAGAGTTAATTCAATCAAGGAAACACTGCATGTTGCTGAAGGGCATATTGAAGAAGGATCAGCCGAGTGGTTCTTGTGGCAGAACAACTCCATTTGGCTCACTAACTTCACACACCATCAGGCTTCCAAGCAGCTCTCAAGGAAACTCAGTTTTCACACTCTATGCTTAGTGCCCTTTGAGTACCTAGGACTGAAATAAAGCTTGGTGAGCATCCGACACAAATGAATGCTCCACATGCGGGTTTCACATGCCACCAACTCCACATTGACAGGCAATTTCAGCGCCACAGCCGTTTTCAGATAGCCCTCAATGCAAAGGCTCTATATGCAAATATTGGTGTGAGAGTTAATTCAATCAAGGATGCACTTCATGTTGGTGAAATGCATATTGAATAAGGATCAGCCGAATGGTTCTTGTGGGAGAACAATACCATTTGGCTCACTAACTTCACACAGCATCAGGCTTCCAAGCAGCTCTCAAGGAAACTCAGTTTTCACACTCTATGCTTAGTGCCCTTTGAGTGCATTATCTAGGAATGAACCTGGTAGAGCATCCCACACAAACGAATGATCCACATGCGGGTTTCACATGCCACCAACTCCACATTCACAGGCAACTTCAGCGCCACAGCCGTTTTCTGATAACCCTCAATGCAAAGGCTCTAGACGCAAATATTGGTGTGAGAGCTAATTCAATCAAGGAAACACTGCATGTTGGTGAAGGGCATATTGAAGAAGGATCAGCCGAGTGGTTCTTGTGGGAGAACAACTCCATTTGGCTCACTAACTTCACACACCATCAGGCTTCCAAGCAGCTCTCAAGGAAACTCAGTTTTCACACTCTATGCTTAGTGCCCTTTGAGTGCATTATCTAGGAATGAACCTGGTAGAGCATCCCACACAAACGAATGCTCCACATGCGGGTTTCACATGCCACCAACTCCACATTCACAGGCAACTTCAGCGCCACAGCCGTTTTCAGATAGCCCTCAATGCAAAGGCTCTAGACGCAAATATTGGTGTGAGAGCTAATTCAATCAAGGAAACACTGCATGTTGGTGAAGGGCATATTGAAGAAGGATCAGCCGAGTGGTTCTTTTGGGAGAACAACTCCATTTGGCTCACTAACTTCACACACCATCAGGCTTCCAAGCAGCTCTCAAGGAAACTCAGTTTTCACACTCTATGCTTAGTGCCCTTTGAGTACCTAGGATTGACATGAAGCTTGGTGAGCATCCCACACAAACGAATGATCCACATGCGGGATTCACATGCCACCAACTCCACATTGACAGGCAACTTCAGCACCACAGCCGTTTTCAGATAGCCCTCAATGCAAAGGCTCTAGACGCAAATATTGGTGTGAGAGCTAATTCAATCAAGGAAACACTGCATGTTGGTGAAGGGCATATTGAAGAAGGATCAGCCGAGTGGTTCTTGTGGGAGAACAACTCCATTTGGCTCACTAACTTCACACACCATCAGGCTTCCAAGCAGCTCTCAAGGAAACTCAGTTTTCACACTCTATGCTTAGTGCCCATTGAGTGCATTATCTAGGAATGAACCTGGTAGAGCATCCCACACAAACGAATGCTCCACATGCGTGTTTCACATGCCACCAACTCCACATTCACAGGCAACTTCAGCGCCACAGCCGTTTTCAGATAGCCCTCAATGCAAAGGCTCTAGACGCAAATATTGGTGTGAGAGCTAATTCAATCAAGGAAACAATGCATGTTGGTGAAGGGCATATTGAAGAAGGATCAGCCGAGTGGTTCTTGTGGGAGAACAACTCCATTTGGCTCACTAACTTCACACACCATCAGGCTTCCAAGCAGCTCTCAAGGAAACTCAGTTTTCACACTCTATGCTTAGTGCCCTTTGAGTGCATTATCTAGGAATGAACCTGGTAGAGCATTCCACACAAACGAATGCTCCACATGCGGGTTTCACATGCCACCAACTCCACATTCACAGGCAACTTCAGCGCCACAGCCGTTTTCAGATAGCCCTCAATGCAAAGGCTCTAGACGCAAATATTGGTGTGAGAGCTAATTCAATCAAGGAAACACTGCATGTTGGTGAAGGGCATATTGAAGAAGGATCAGCCGAGTGGTTCTTGTGGCAGAACAACTCCATTTGGCTCACAAACTTCACACACCATCAGGCTTCCAAGCAGCTCTCAAGGAAACTCAGTTTTCACACTCTATGCTTAGTGCCCTTTGAGTACCTTGGACTGAAATGAAGCTTGGTGAGCATCCCACACAAACGAATGCTCCACATGCGGGTTTCACATGCCACCAACTCCACATTGACAGGCAACTTCAGCACCACAGCCGTTTTCAGATAGCCCTCAATGCAAAGGCTCTAGACGCAAATATTGGTGTTGGGGATAATTCAATCAAGGAAACACTGCATGTTGCTGAGGGGATTATTGAAGAAGGATCAGCCGAGTGGTTCTTGTGGGAGAACAACTCCATTTGACTCACTAACTTCACACACCATCAGGCTTCCAAGCAGCTCTCAAGGAAACTCAGTTTTCACACTCTATGCTTCGTGCCCTTTGAGTGCATTATCTAGGAAAGAACCTGGTAGAGCATCCCACACAAACGAATGCTCCACATGCGGGTTTCACATGCCACCAACTCCACATTCACAGGCAACTTCAGCGCCACAGCCGTTTTCAGATAGCCCTCAATGCAAAGGCTCTAGACGCAAATATTGGTGTGAGAGCTAATTCAATCAAGGAAACACTGCATGTTGGTGAAGGGCATATTGAAGAAGGATCAGCCGGGTGGTTCTTGTGGCAGAACAACTCCATTTGGCTCACTAACTTCACACACCATCAGGCTTCCAAGCAGCTCTCAAGGAAACTCAGTTTTCACACTCTATGCTTAGTGCCCTTTGAGTACCTAGGACTGACATGAAGCTTGGTGAGCATCCGACACAAACGAATGCTCCACATGCGGGTTTCACATGCCACCAACTCCACATTCACAGGCAACTTCAGAGCCACAGCCGTTCTCTGATAGCCCTCAATGCAAAGGCTCTAGACGCAAATATTGGTGTGAGAGTTAATTCAATCAAGGAAACACTGCATGTTGCTGAAGGGCATATTGAAGAAGGATCAGCCGAGTGGTTCTTGTGGGAGAACAACTCCATTTGGCTCACTAACTTCACACACCATCAGGCTTCCAAGCAGCTCTCAAGGAAACTCAGTTTTCACACTCTATGCTTAGTGCCCTTTAGTACATAGGACTGACATGAAGCTTGGTGAGCATCCCACACAAACGAATGCTCCACATGCGGGTTTCACATGCCACCAACTCCACATTGACAGGCAACTTCAGCGCCACAGCCGTTTTCAGATAGCCCTCAATGCAAAGGCTCTATATGCAAATATTGGTGTGAGAGTGAATTCAATCAAGGATGCACTGCATGTTGGTGAAATGCATATTGAAGAAGGATCAGCCGAATGGTTCTTGTGGGAGAACAATACCATTTGGCTCACTAACTTCACACAGCATCAGGCTTCCAAGCAGCTCTCAAGGAATCTCAGTTTTCACACTCTATGCTTAGTGCCCTTTGAGTGCATTATCTAGGAATGAACCTGGTAGAGCATCCCACACAAACGAATGATCCACATGCGGGTTTCACATGTCACCAACTCCACATTCACAGGCAACTTCAGCGCCACAGCCGTTTTCAGATAGCCCTCAATGCAAAGGCTCTAGACGCAAATATTGGTGTGAGAGCTAATTCAATCAAGGAAACACTGCATGTTGGTGAAGGGCATATTGAAGAAGGATCAGCCGAGTGGTTCTTGTGGGAGAACAACTCCATTTGGCTCACTAACTTCACACACCATCAGGCTTCCAAGCAGCTCTCAAGGAAACTCAGTTTTCACACTCTATGCTTAGTGCCCTTTGAGTACCTAGGATTGACATGAAGCTTGGTGAGCATCCCACACAAACGAATGATCCACATGCGGGATTCACATGCCACCAACTCCACATTGACAGGCAACTTCAGCACCACAGCCGTTTTCAGATAGCCCTCAATGCAAAGGGTCTAGACGCAAATATTGGTGTGAGAGCTAATTCAATCAAGGAAACACTGCATGTTGGTGAAGGGCATATTGAAGAAGGATCAGCCGAGTGGTTCTTGTGGGAGAACAACTCCATTTGGCTCACTAACTTCACACACCATCAGGCTTCCAAGCAGCTCTCAAGGAAACTCAGTTTTCACACTCTATGCTTAGTGCCCATTGAGTGCATTATCTAGGAATGAACCTGGTAGAGCATCCCACACAAACGAATGCTCCACATGCGGGTTTCACATGCCACCAACTCCACATTCACAGGCAACTTCAGTTCCACAGCCGTTTTCAGATAGCCCTCAATGCAAAGGCTCTAGACGCAAATATTGGTGTGAGAGCTAATTCAATCAAGGAAACACTGCATGTTGGTGAAGGGCATATTGAAGAAGGATCAGCCGAGTGGTTCTTGTGGGAGAACAACTCCATTTGGCTCACTAACGTCACACACCATCAGGCTTCCAAGCAGCTCTCAAGGAAACTCAGTTTTCACACTCTATGCTTAGTGCCCTTTGAGTACCTAGGACTGACATGAAGCTTGGTGAGCATCCGACACAAACGAATGCTCCACATTCGGGTTTCACATGCCACCAACTCCACATTCACAGGCAACTTCAGCGCCACAGCCGTTTTCAGATAGCCCTCAATGCAAAGGCTCTAGACGCAAATATTGGTGTGAGAGTTAATTCAATCAAGGAAACACTGCATGTTGCTGAAGGGCATATTGAAGAAGGATCAGCCGAGTGGTTCTTGTGGGAGAACAACTCCATTTGGCTCACTAACTTCACACACCATCAGGCTTCCAAGCAGCTCTCAAGGAAACTCAGTTTTCACACTCTATGCTTAGTGACCTTTAGTACCTAGGACTGACATGAAGCTTGGTGAGCATCCCACACAAACGAATGCTCCACATGCGGGTTTCACATGCCACCAACTCCACATTGACAGGCAACTTCAGCACCACAGCCGTTTTCAGATAGCCCTCAATGCAAAGGCTCTAGACGCAAATATTGGTGTGAGAGTTAATTCAATCAAGGAAACACTGCATGTTGCTGAAGGGCATATTGAAGAAGGATCAGCCGAGTGGTTCTTGTGGCAGAACAACTCCATTTGGCTCACTAACTTCACACACCATCAGGCTTCCAAGCAGCTCTCAAGGAAACTCAGTTTTCACACTCTATGCTTAGTGCCCTTTGAGTACCTAGGACTGAAATAAAGCTTGGTGAGCATCCGACACAAATGAATGCTCCACATGCGGGTTTCACATGCCACCAACTCCACATTGACAGGCAACTTCAGCGCCACAGCCGTTTTCAGATAGCCCTCAATGCAAAGGCTCTATATGCAAATATTGGTGTGAGAGTTAATTCAATCAAGGATGCACTTCATGTTGGTGAAATGCATATTGAATAAGGATCAGCCGAATGGTTCTTGTGGGAGAACAATACCATTTGGCTCACTAACTTCACACAGCATCAGGCTTCCAAGCAGCTCTCAAGGAAACTCAGTTTTCACACTCTATGCTTAGTGCCCTTTGAGTGCATTATCTAGGAATGAACCTGGTAGAGCATCCCACACAAACGAATGATCCACATGCGGGTTTCACATGCCACCAACTCCACATTCACAGGCAACTTCAGCGCCACAGCCGTTTTCTGATAACCCTCAATGCAAAGGCTCTAGACGCAAATATTGGTGTGAGAGCTAATTCAATCAAGGAAACACTGCATGTTGGTGAAGGGCATATTGAAGAAGGATCAGCCGAGTGGTTCTTGTGGGAGAACAACTCCATTTGGCTCACTAACTTCACACACCATCAGGCTTCCAAGCAGCTCTCAAGGAAACTCAGTTTTCACACTCTATGCTTAGTGCCCTTTGAGTGCATTATCTAGGAATGAACCTGGTAGAGCATCCCACACAAACGAATGCTCCACATGCGGGTTTCACATGCCACCAACTCCACATTCACAGGCAACTTCAGCGCCACAGCCGTTTTCAGATAGCCCTCAATGCAAAGGCTCTAGACGCAAATATTGGTGTGAGAGCTAATTCAATCAAGGAAACACTGCATGTTGGTGAAGGGCATATTGAAGAAGGATCAGCCGAGTGGTTCTTGTGGGAGAACAACTCCATTTGGCTCACTAACTTCACACACCATCAGGCTTCCAAGCAGCTCTCAAGGAAACTCAGTTTTCACACTCTATGCTTAGTGCCCTTTGAGTACCTAGGATTGACATGAAGCTTGGTGAGCATCCCACACAAACGAATGATCCACATGCGGGATTCACATGCCACCAACTCCACATTGACAGGCAACTTAAGCACCACAGCCGTTTTCAGATAGCCCTCAATGCAAAGGCTCTAGACGCAAATATTGGTGTGAGAGCTAATTCAATCAAGGAAACACTGCATGTTGGTGAAGGGCATATTGAAGAAGGATCAGCCGAGTGGTTCTTGTGGGAGAACAACTCCATTTGGCTCACTAACTTCACACACCATCAGGCTTCCAAGCAGCTCTCAAGGAAACTCAGTTTTCACACTCTATGCTTAGTGCCCATTGAGTGCATTATCTAGGAATGAACCTGGTAGAGCATCCCACACAAACGAATGCTCCACATGCGTGTTTCACATGCCACCAACTCCACATTCACAGGCAACTTCAGCGCCACAGCCGTTTTCAGATAGCCCTCAATGCAAAGGCTCTAGACGCAAATATTGGTGTGAGAGCTAATTCAATCAAGGAAACAATGCATGTTGGTGAAGGGCATATTGAAGAAGGATCAGCCGAGTGGTTCTTGTGGGAGAACAACTCCATTTGGCTCACTAACTTCACACACCATCAGGCTTCCAAGCAGCTCTCAAGGAAACTCAGTTTTCACACTCTATGCTTAGTGCCCTTTGAGTGCATTATCTAGGAATGAACCTGGTAGAGCATTCCACACAAACGAATGCTCCACATGCGGGTTTCACATGCCACCAACTCCACATTCACAGGCAACTTCAGCGCCACAGCCGTTTTCAGATAGCCCTCAATGCAAAGGCTCTAGACGCAAATATTGGTGTGAGAGCTAATTCAATCAAGGAAACACTGCATGTTGGTGAAGGGCATATTGAAGAAGGATCAGCCGAGTGGTTCTTGTGGGAGAACAACTCCATTTGGCTCACAAACTTCACACACCATCAGGCTTCCAAGCAGCTCTCAAGGAAACTCAGTTTTCACACTCTATGCTTAGTGCCCTTTGAGTACCTTGGACTGAAATGAAGCTTGGTGAGCATCCCACACAAACGAATGCTCCACATGCGGGTTTCACATGCCACCAACTCCACATTGACAGGCAACTTCAGCGCCACAGCCGTTTTCAGATAGCCCTCAATGCAAAGGCTCTAGACGCAAATATTGGTGTGAGAGCTAATTCAATCAAGGAAACACTGCATGTTGCTGAGGGGATTATTGAAGAAGGATCAGCCGAGTGGTTCTTGTGGGAGAACAACTCCATTTGACTCACTAACTTCACACACCATCAGGCTTCCAAGCAGCTCTCAAGGAAACTCAGTTTTCACACTCTATGCTTCGTGCCCTTTGAGTGCATTATCTAGGAAAGAACCTGGTAGAGCATCCCACACAAACGAATGCTCCACATGCGGGTTTCACATGCCACCAACTCCACATTCACAGGCAACTTCAGCGCCACAGCCGTTTTCAGATAGCCCTCAATGCAAAGGCTCTAGACTCAAATATTGGTGTGAGAGCTAATTCAATCAAGGAAACACTGCATGTTGGTGAAGGGCATATTGAAGAAGGATCAGCCGAGTGGTTCTTGTGGGAGAACAACTCCATTTGGCTCACTAACTTCACACACCATCAGGCTTCCAAGCAGCTCTCAAGGAAACTCAGTTTTCACACTCTATGCTTAGTGCCCTTTGAGTGCATTATCTAGGAATGAACCTGGTAGAGCATCCCACACAAACGAAAGCTCCACATGCGGGTTTCACATGCCACCAACTCCACATTCTCAGGCAACTTCAGAGCCACAGCCGTTTTCAGATAGCCCTCAATGCAAAGGCTCTAGACGCAAATATTGGTGTGAGAGCTAATTCAATCAAGGAAACACTGCATGTTGGTGAAGGGCATATTGAAGAAGGGTCAGCCGAGTGCTTCTTGTGGGAGACAACTGCATTTGACTCACTAACTTCACACACCATCAGGCTTCCAAGCAGCTCTCAAGGAAACTCAGTTTTCACACTCTATGCTTAGTGACCTTTGAGTGCATTATCTAGGAATGAACCTGGTAGAGCATCCCACACAAACGAATGCTCCACATGCGGGTTTCACATGCCACCAACTCCACATTCACAGGCAGATTCAGCGCCACAGCCGTTTTCAGATAGCCCTCAATGCAAAGGCTCTAGACGCAAATATTGGTGTGAGAGCTAATTCAATCAAGGAAACACTGCATGTTGGTGAAGGGCATATTGAAGAAGGATCAGCCGAGTGGTTCTTGTGGGAGAACAACTCCATTTGGCTCACTAACTTCACACACCATCAGGCTTCCAAGCAGCTCTCAAGGAAACTCACTTTTCACACTCTATGCTTAGTGTCCTTTGAGTGCCTAGGACTGAAATGAAGCTTGGTGAGCATCCCACACAAACGAAAGCTCCACATGCAGGTTTCACATGCCACCAACTCCACACTCTCAGGCAACTTCAGCACCACAGCCGTTTTCAGATAGCCCTCAATGCAAAGGCTCTAGACGCAAATATTGGTGTGGGAGATAATTCAAATAAGAAAACACTGCATGTTGGTGAAGGGCATATTGAAGAAGGATCAGCCGAGTGGTTCTTGTGGGAGAACAACTGCATTTGACTCACTAACTTCACACACCATCAGGCTTCCAAGCAGCTCTCAAGGAAACTCAGTTTTCACACTCTATGCTTAGTGCCCTTTGAGTGCATTATCTAGGAATGAACCTGGTAGAGCATCCCACACAAACGAATGCTCCACATGCGGGTTTCACATGCCACCAACTCCACATTCACAGGCAACTTCAGCGCCACAGCCGTTTTCAGATAGCCCTCAATGCAAAGGCTCTAGACGCAAATATTGGTGTGAGAGCTAATTCAATCAAGGAAACACTGCATGTTGCTGAAGGGCATATTGAAGAAGGATCAGCCGAGTGGGTCTTGTGGGAGAACAACTCCATTTGGCTCACTAACTTCACACACCATCAGGCTTCCAAGCAGCTCTCAAGGAAACTCAGTTTTCACACTCTATGCTTAGTGCCCTTTGAGTACCTAGGACTGACATGAAGCTTGGTGAGCATCCCACACAAACGAATGCTCCACATGCGGGTTTCACATGCCACCAACTCCACATTGACAGGCAACTTCAGCGCCACAGCCGTTTTCAGATAGCCCTCAATGCAAAGGCTCTAGACGCAAATATTGGTGTGAGAGCTAATTCAATCAAGGAAACACTGCATGTTGGTGAAGGGCATATTGAAGAAGGATCAGCCGAGTGGTTCTTGTGGGAGAACAACTCCATTTGGCTCACTAACTTCACACACCATCAGGCTTCCAAGCAGCTCTCAAGGAAACTCAGTTTTCACACTCTATGCTTAGTGCCCTTTGAGTGCCTAGGACTGAAATGAAGCTTGGTGAGCATCCCACACAAACGAAAGCTCCACATGCAGGTTTCACATGCCACCAACTCCACATTCACAGGCAACTTCAGCACCACAGCCGTTTTCAGATAGCCCTCAATGCAAAGGCTCTAGACGCAAATATTGGTGTGGGAGATAATTCAAATAAGAAAACACTGCATGTTGGTGAAGGGCATATTGAAGAAGGATCAGCCGAGTGGTTCTTGTGGGAGAACAACTGCATTTGACTCACTAACTTCACACACCATCAGGCTTCCAAGCAGCTCTCAAGGAAACTCAGTTTTCACACTCTATGCTTAGTGCCCTTTGAGTGCATTATCTAGGAATGAACCTGGTAGAGCATCCCACACAAACGAATGCTCCACATGCGGGTTTCACATGCCACCAACTCCACATTCACAGGCAACTTCAGCGCCACAGCCGTTTTCAGATAGCCCTCAATGCAAAGGCTCTAGACGCAAATATTGGTGTGAGAGCTAATTCAATCAAGGAAACACTGCATGTTGGTGAAGGGCATATTGAAGAAGGATCAGCCGAGTGGTTCTTGTGGGAGAACAACTCCATTTGGCTCACTAACTTCACACACCATCAGGCTTCCAAGCAGCTCTCAAGGAAACTCAGTTTTCACACTCTATGCTTAGTGCCCTTTGAGTACCTCGGACTGACATGAAGCTTGGTGAGCATCCCACACAAACGAATGCTCCACATGCGGGTTTCACATGCCACCAACTCCACATTCACAGGCAACTTCAGCACCACAGCCGTTTTCAGATAGCCCTCAATGCAAAGGCTCTAGACGCAAATATTGGTGTGAGAGCTAATTCAATCAAGGAAACACTGCATGTTGGTGAAGGGCATATTGAAGAAGGATCAGCCGAGTGGTTCTTGTGGCAGAACAACTCCATTTGGCTCACTAACTTCACACACCATCAGGCTTCCAAGCAGCTCTCAAGGAAACTCAGTTTTCACACTCTATGCTTAGTGCCCTTTGAGTGCATTATCTAGGAATGAACCTGGTAGAGCATCCCACACAAACGAATGCTCCACATGCGGGTTTCACATGCCACCAACTCCACATTCTCAGACAACTTCAGCGCCACAGCCGTTTTCAGATAGCCCTCAATGCAAAGGCTCTAGACTCAAATATTGGTGTGGGGGATAATTCAATCAAGGAAACACTGCATGTTGGTGAAGGGCATACTGAAGAAGGATCAGCCGAGTGGTTCTTGTGGGAGAACAACTGCATTTGACTCACTAGCTTCACACACCATCAGGCTTCCAAGCAGCTCTCAAGGAAACTCAGTTTTCACACTCTATGCTTAGTGCCCTTTGAGTGCATTATCTAGGAATGAACCTGGTAGAGCATCCCACACAAACGAATGCTCCACATGCGGGTTTCACATGCCACCAACTCCACATTCACAGGCAACTTCAGCGCCACAGCCGTTTTCAGATAGCCCTCAATGCAAAGGCTCTAGACACAAATATTGGTGTGAGAGCTAATTCAATCAAGGAAACACTGCATGTTGGTGAAGGGCATATTGAAGAAGGATCAGCCGAGTGGTTCTTGTGGCAGAACAACTCCATTTGGCTCACTAACTTCACACACCATCAGGCTTCCAAGCAGCTCTCAAGGAAACTCAGTTTTCACACTCTATGCTTAGTGCCCTTTGAGTATCTAGGACTGAAATGAAGCTTGATGAGCATCCCACACAAACGAATGCTCCACATGCGGGTTTCACATGCCACCAACTCCACATTCACAGGCAACTTCAGCGCCACAGCCGTTTTCAGATAGCCCTCAATGCAAAGGCTCTAGATGCAAATATTGGTGTGAGAGTTAATTCAATCAAGGAAGCACTGCATGTTGGTGAAGGGCATATTGAAGAAGGATCAGCCGAGTGGTTCTTGTGGGAGAACAACTCCATTTGGCTCACTAACTTCACACACCATCAGGCTTCCAAGCAGCTCTCAAGGAAACTCAGTTTTCACACTCTATGCTTAGTGCCCTTTAGTACATAGGACTGACATGAAGCTTGGTGAGCATCCCACACAAACGAATGCTCCACATGCGGGTTTCACATGCCACCAACTCCACATTGACAGGCAACTTCAGCGCCACAGCCGTTATCAGATAGCCCTCAATGCAAAGGCTCTATATGCAAATATTGGTGTGAGAGTTAATTCAATCAAGGATGCACTGCATGTTGGTGAAATGCATATTGAAGAAGGATCAGCCGAATGGTTCTTGTGGGAGAACAATACCATTTGGCTCACTAACTTCACACAGCATCAGGCTTCCAAGCAGCTCTCAAGGAATCTCAGTTTTCACACTCTATGCTTAGTGCCCTTTGAGTGCATTATCTAGGAATGAACCTGGTAGAGCATCCCACACAAACGAATGATCCACATGCGGGTTTCACATGTCACCAACTCCACATTCACAGGCAACTTCAGCGCCACAGCCGTTTTCAGATAGCCCTCAATGCAAAGGCTCTAGACGCAAATATTGGTGTGAGAGCTAATTCAATCAAGGAAACACTGCATGTTGGTGAAGGGCATATTGAAGAAGGATCAGCCGAGTGGTTCTTGTGGGAGAACAACTCCATTTGGCTCACTAACTTCACACACCATCAGGCTTCCAAGCAGCTCTCAAGGAAACTCAGTTTTCACACTCTATGCTTAGTGCCCTTTGAGTACCTAGGATTGACATGAAGCTTGGTGAGCATCCCACACAAACGAATGATCCACATGCGGGATTCACATGCCACCAACTCCACATTGACAGGCAACTTCAGCACCAGGGCCGTTTTCAGATAGCCCTCAATGCAAAGGGTCTAGACGCAAATATTGGTGTGAGAGCTAATTCAATCAAGGAAACACTGCATGTTGGTGAAGGGCATATTGAAGAAGGATCAGCCGAGTGGTTCTTGTGGGAGAACAACTCCATTTGGCTCACTAACTTCACACACCATCAGGCTTCCAAGCAGCTCTCAAGGAAACTCAGTTTTCACACTCTATGCTTAGTGCCCATTGAGTGCATTATCTAGGAATGAACCTGGTAGAGCATCCCACACAAACGAATGCTCCACATGCGGGTTTCACATGCCACCAACTCCACATTCACAGGCAACTTCAGCGCCACAGCCGTTTTCAGATAGCCCTCAATGCAAAGGCTCTAGACGCAAATATTGGTGTGAGAGCTAATTCAATCAAGGAAACACTGCATGTTGGTGAAGGGCATATTGAAGAAGGATCAGCCGAGTGGTTCTTGTGGGAGAACAACTCCATTTGGCTCACTAACTTCACACACCATCAGGCTTCCAAGCAGCTCTCAAGGAAACTCAGTTTTCACACTCTATGCTTAGTGCCCTTTGAGTACCTAGGACTGACATGAAGCTTGGTGAGCATCCGACACAAACGAATGCTCCACATTCGGGTTTCACATGCCACCAACTCCACATTCACAGGCAACTTCAGCGCCACAGCCGTTTTCTGATAGCCCTCAATGCAAAGGCTCTAGACGCAAATATTGGTGTGAGAGTTAATTCAATCAAGGAAACACTGCATGTTGCTGAAGGGCATATTGAAGAAGGATCAGCCGAGTGGTTCTTGTGGGAGAACAACTCCATTTGGCTCACTAACTTCACACACCATCAGGCTTCCAAGCAGCTCTCAAGGAAACTCAGTTTTCACACTCTATGCTTAGTGCCCTTTAGTACCTAGGACTGACATGAAGCTTGGTGAGCATCCCACACAAACGAATGCTCCACATGCGGGTTTCACATGCCACCAACTCCACATTCACAGGCAACTTCAGCACCACAGCCGTTTTCACATAGCCCTCAATGCAAAGGCTCTAGACGCAAATATTGGTGTGAGAGTTAATTCAATCAAGGAAACACTGCATGTTGCTGAAGGGCATATTGAAGAAGGATCAGCCGAGTGGTTCTTGTGGCAGAACAACTCCATTTGGCTCACTAACTTCACACACCATCAGGCTTCCAAGCAGCTCTCAAGGAAACTCAGTTTTCACACTCTATGCTTAGTGCCCTTTGAGTACCTAGGACTGAAATAAAGCTTGGTGAGCATCCGACACAAATGAATGCTCCACATGCGGGTTTCACATGCCACCAACTCCACATTCACAGGCAACTTCAACGCCACAGCCGTTTTCAGATAGCCCTCAATGCAAAGGCTCTAGATGCAAATATTGGTGTGAGAGCTAATTCAATCAAGGAAGCACTGCATGTTGGTGAAGGGCATATTGAAGAAGGATCAGCCGAGTGGTTCTTGTGGGAGAACAACTCCATTTGGCTCACTAACTTCACACACCATCAGGCTTCCAAGCAGCTCTCAAGGAAACTCAGTTTTCACACTCTATGCTTAGTGCCCTTTGAGTGCATTATCTAGGAATGAACCTGGTAGAGCATTCCACACAAACGAATGCTCCACATGCGGGTTTCACATGCCACCAACTCCACATTCACAGGCAACTTCAGCGCCACAGCCGTTTTCAGATAGCCCTCAATGCAAAGGCTCTAGACGCAAATATTGGTGTGAGAGCTAATTCAATCAAGGAAACACTGCATGTTGGTGAAGGGCATATTGAAGAAGGATCAGCCGAGTGGTTCTTGTGGGAGAACAACTCCATTTGGCTCACTAACTTCACACACCATCAGGCTTCCAAGCAGCTCTCAAGGAAACTCAGTTTTCACACTCTATGCTTAGTGCCCTTTGAGTACCTAGGACTGAAATGAAGCTTGGTGAGCATCCCACACAAACGAATGATCCACATGCGGGTTTCACATGCCACCAACTCCACATTGACATGCAACTTCAGCACAACAGCCGTTTTCAGATAGCCCTCAATGCAAAGGCTCTAGACGCAAATATTGGTGTGAGAGCTAATTCAATCAAGGAAACACTGCATGTTGGTGAAGGGCATATTGAAGAAGGATCAGCCAAGTGGTTCTTGTGGCAGAACAACTGCATTTGGCTCACTAACTTCACACACCATCAGGCTTCCAAGCAGCTCTCAAGGAAACTCAGTTTTCACACTCTATGCTTAGTGCCCTTTGATTACCTAGGACTGAAATGAAGCTTGGTGAGCATCCCACACAAACGAATGCTCCACATGCGGGTTTCATGTGCCACCAACTCCACATTCACAGGCAACGTCAGTGCCACAGCCATTTTCAGATAGCCCTCAATGCAAAGGCTCTAGACGCAAATATTGGTGTGAGAGCTAATTCAATCAAGGAAACACTGCATGTTGGTGAAGGGCATATTGAAGAAGGATCAGCCGAGTGGTTCTTGTGGGAGAACAACTCCATTTGGCTCACTAACTTCACACACCATCAGGCTTCCAAGCAGCTCTCAAGGAAACTCAGTTTTCACACTCTATGCTTAGTGCCCTTTGTATGGCTAGGACTGAAATGAACCTGGTAGAGCATCCCACACAAACGAATGCTCCACATGCGGGTTTCACATGCCACCAACTCCACATTCACAGGCAACTTCAGCGCCACAGCCGTTTTCAGATAGCCCTCAATGCAAAGGCTCTAGACGCAAATATTGGTGTGAGAGCTAATTCAATCAAGGAAACACTGCATGTTGGTGAAGGGCATATTGAAGAAGGATCAGCCGAGTGGTTCTTGTGGGAGAACAACTCCATTTGGCTCACTAACTTCACACACCATCAGGCTTCCAAGCAGCTCTCAAGGAAACTCAGTTTTCACACTGTATACTTAGTGTTCTTTTTGTGCCTAGGACTGAAGTGAAGCTTGGTCAGCATCCCACACAAACGAATGCTCCACATGCGGGTTTCACATGCCACCAACTCCACATTCACAGGCAACTTCAGCGCCACAGCCGTTTTCAGATAGCCCTCAATGCAAAGGCTTTAGACGCAAATATTGGTGTGAGAGCTAATTCAATCAAGGAAACACTGCATGTTGGTGAAGGGCATATTGAAGAAGGATCAGCCGAGTGGTTCTTGTGGGAGAACAACTCCATTTGGCTCACTAACTTCACACACCATCAGGCTTCCAAGCAGCTCTCAAGGAAACTCAGTTTTCACACTCTATTCTTATTGCCCTTTGAGTGCATTATCTAGGAATGAACCTGGTAGAGCATCCCACACAAACGAATGCTCCACATGCGGGTTTCACATGCCACCAACTCCACATTCACAGGCAACTTCAGCGCCACAGCCGTTTTCAGATAGCCCTCAATGCAAAGGCTCCAGATGCAAATATTGGTGTGAGAGCTAATTCAATCAAGGAAACACTGCATGTTGCTGAAGGGCATATTGAAGAAGGATCAGCCGAGTGGTTCTTGTGGGAGAACAACTCCATTTGGCTCACTAACTTCACACACCATCAGGCTTCCAAGCAGCTCTCAAGGAAACTCAGTTTTCACACTGTATACTTAGTGTTCTTTTTGTGCCTAGGACTGAAGTGAAGCTTGGTCAGCATCCCACACAAACTAATGCTCCACATGCGGGTTTCACATGCCACCAACTCCACATTCACAGGCAACTTCAGCGCCACAGCCGTTTTCAGATAGCCCTCAATGCAAAGGCTCTAGACGCAAATATTGGTGTGGGAACTAATTCAATCAAGGAAACACTGCATGTTGGTGAAGGGCATATTGAAGAAGGATCAGCCGAGTGGTTCTTGTGGCAGAACAACTCCATTTGGCTCACTAACTTCACACACCATCAGGCTTCCAAGCAGCTCTCAAGGAAACTCAGTTTTCACACTCTATGCTTAGTGCCCTTTGAGCACCTAGGACTGAAATGAACCTGGTAGAGCATCCCACACAAACGAATGCTCCACATGCGGGTTTCACATGCCACCAACTCCACATTCACAGGCAACTTCAGCGCCACAGCCGTTTTCAGATAGCCCTCAATGCAAAGGCTCTAGACGCAAATATTGGTGTGAGAGCTAATTCAATCAAGGAAACACTGCATGTTGGTGAAGGGCATATTGAAGAAGGATCAGCCGAGTGGTTCTTGTGGGAGAACAACTCCATTTGGCTCACTAACTTCACACACCATCAGGCTTCCAAGCAGCTCTCAAGGAAACTCAGTTTTCACACTCTATGCTTAGTGCCCTTTGAGTACCTAGGACTGACATGAAGCTTGGTGAGCATCCCACACAAACGAATGCTCCACATGCGGGTTTCACATGCCACCAACTCAACATTCACAGGCAACTTCAGCACCACAGACGTTTTCAGACAGCCCTCAATGCAAAGGCTCTAGACGCAAATATTGGTGTGAGAGCTAATTCAATCAAGGAAACACTGCATGTTGGTGAAGGGCATATTGAAGAAGGATCAGCCGAGTGGTTCTTGTGGGAGAACAACTCCATTTGGCTCACAAACTTCACACACCATCAGGCTTCCAAGCAGCTCTCAAGGAAACTCAGTTTTCACACTCTATGCTTAGTGCCCTATGAGTACCTAGGACTGAAATGAAGCTTGGTGAGCATCCCACACAAACGAATGCTCCACATGCGGGTTTCACATGCCACCAACTCCACATTCACAGGCAACTTCACCGCCACAGCCGTTCTCAGATAGCCCTCAATGCAAAGGCTCTAGATGCAAATATTGGTGTGAGAGTTAATTCAATCAAGGAAGCACTGCATGTTGGTGAAGGGCATATTGAAGAAGGATCAGCCGAATGGTTCTTGTGGGAGAACAACTCCATTTGGCTCACTAACTTCACACACCATCAGGCTTCCAAGCAGCTCTCAAGGAAACTCAGTTTTCACACTCTATGCTTAGTGCCCTTTGAGTGCATTATCTAGGAATGAACCTGGTAGAGCATCCCACACAAACGAATGCTCCACATGCGGGTTTCACATGCCACCAACTCCACATTCACAGGCAACTTCAGCGTCACAGCCGTTTTCAGATAGCCCTCAATGCAAAGAATCTAGACACAAATATTGGTGTGGGGGATAATTCAATCAAGGAAACACTGCATGTTGGTGAAGGGCATATTGAAGAAGGATCAGCCGAGTGGTTCTTGTGGGAGAACAACTCCATTTGGCTCACTAACTTCACACACCATCAGGCTTCCAAGCAACTCTCAAGGAAACTCAGTTTTCACACTCTATGCTTAGTGCCCTTTGAGTGCATTATCTAGGAATGAACCTGGTAGAGCATCCCACACAAACGAATGCTCCACATGCGGGTTTCACATGCCACCAACTCCACATTCACAGGCAACTTCAGCACCAGGGCCTTTTTCAGATAGCCCTCAATGCAAAGGCTCTAGACGCAAATATTACTGGGGGATAATTCAATCAAGGAAACACTGCATGTTGGTGAAGGGCATATTGAAGAAGGATCAGCCGAGTGGTTCTTGTGGGACAACAACTGCATTTGACTCACTAACTTCACACACCTTCAGGCTTCCAAGCAGCTCTCAAGGAAACTCAGTTTTCACACTCTATGCTTAGTGCCCTTTGAGTACCTTGGACTGAAATGAAGCTTGGTGAGCATCCCACACAAACGAATGCTCCACATGCGGGTTTCACATGCCACCAACTCCACATTGACAGGCAACTTCAGCACCACAGCCGTTTTCAGATAGCCCTCAATGCAAAGGCTCCAGATGCAAATATTGGTGTGAGAGCTAATTCAATCAAGGAAACACTGCATGTTGCTGAAGGGCATATTGAAGAAGGATCAGCCGAGTGGTTCTTGTGGCAGAACAACTCCATTTGGCTCACTAACTTCACACACCATCAGGCTTCCAAGCAGCTCTCAAGGAAACTCAGTTTTCACACTCTATGCTTAGTGCCCTTTGAGTGCATTATCTAGGAATGAACCTGGTAGAGCATCCCACACAAACGAATGCTCCACATGCGGGTTTCACATGCCACCAACTCCACATTGACAGGCAACTTCAGCGCCACAGCCGTTTTCAGATAGCCCTCAATGCAAAGGCTCTAGACGCAAATATTGGTGTGGGGGATAATTCAATCAAGGAAACACTGCATGTTGGTGAAGGGCATATTGAAGAAGGATCAGCCGAGTGGTTCTTGTGGGAGAACAACTCCATTTGACTCACTAACTTCACACACAATCAGGCTTCCAAGCAGCTCTCAAGGAAACTCAGTTTTCACACTCTATGCTTAGTGCCCTTTGAGTACCTAGGACTGAAATGAAGCTTGGTGAGCATCCCACACAAACGAATGCTCCACATGCGGGTTTCACATGCCACCAACTCCACATTGACATGCAACTTCAGCACCACAGCCGTTTTCAGATAGCCCTCAATGCAAAGGCTCTAGACGCAAATATTGGTGTGAGAGCTAATTCAATCAAGGAAACACTGCATGTTGGTGAAGGGCATATTGAAGAAGGATCAGCCGAGTGGTTCTTGTGGGAGAACAACTGCATTTGGCTCACTAACTTCACACACCATCAGGCTTCCAAGCAGCTCTCAAGGAAACTCAGTTTTCACACTCTATGCTTAGTGCCCTTTGAGTACCTAGGACTGACATGAAGCTTGGTGAGCATCCCACACAAACGAATGCTCCACATGCGGGTTTCACATGCCACCAACTCCACATTGACAGGCAACTTCAGCACCACAGCCGTTTTCAGATAGCCCTCAATGCAAAGGCTCTAGACGCAAATATTGGTGTGAGAGCTAATTCAATCAAGGACACACTGCATGTTGGTGAAGGTCATATGGAAGAAGGATCAGCCGAGTGGTTCTTGTGGGAGAACAACTCCATTTGACTCACTAAATTCACACACCATCAGGCTTCCAAGCAGCTCTCAAGGAAACTCAGTTTTCACACTCTATGCTTAGTGCCCTTTGAGTACCTTGGACTGAAATGAAGCTTGGTGAGCATCCCACACGAACGAATGCTCCACATGCGGGTTTCACATGCCAGCAACTCCACATTCACAGGCAACTTCAGCACCACAGCCGTTTTCAGATAGCCCTCAATGCAAAGGCTCTAGACGCAAATATTGGTGTGAGAGTTAATTCAATCAAGGAAGCACTACATGTTGGAGAAGGGCATATTGAAGAAGGATCAGCCGAATGGTTCTTGTGGGAGAACAACTCCATTTGGCTCACTAACTTCACACACCATCAGGCTTCCAAGCAGCTCTCAAGGAAACTCAGTTTTCACACTCTATGCTTAGTGCCCTTTGAGTGCATTATCTAGGAATGAACCTGGTAGAGCATCCCACACAAACGAATGCTCCACATGCGGGTTTCACATGCCACCAACTCCACATTCACTGGCAACTTCATCGCCACAGCTGTTTTCAGATAGCCCTCAATGCAAAGGCTCTAGACGCAAATATTGGTGTTATGGATAATTCAATCAAGGAAACACTGCATGTTGGTGAAGGGCATATTGAAGAAGGATCAGCCGAGTGGTTCTTGTGGGAGAACAACTGCATTTGACTCACTAACTTCACACACCATCAGGCTTCCAAGCAGCTCTCAAGGAAACTCAGTTTTCACACTCTATGCTTAGTGCCCTTTGAGTACCTAGGACTGAAATGAAGCTTGGTGAGCATCCCACACAAACGAATGCTCCACATGCGGGTTTCACATGCCACCAACTCCACATTCACAGGCAACTTCAGCACCACAGTCGTTTTCAGATAGCCCTCAATGCAAAGGTTCTAGACGCAAATATTGGTGTGAGAGCTAATTCAATCAAGGAAACACTGCATGTTGGTGAAGGGCATATTGAAGAAGGATCAGCCGAGTGGTTCTTGTGGGAGAACAACTCCATTTGGCTCACTAACTTCACACACCATCAGGCTTCCAAGCAGCTCTCAAGGAAACTCAGTTTTCACACTCTATGCTTAGTGCCCTTTGAGTACCTAGGACTGACATGAAGCTTGGTGAGCATCCCACACAAACGAATGCTCCACATGCGGGTTTCACATGCCACCAACTCCACATTCACAGGCAACTTCAGCACCACAGCCGTTTTCAGATAGCCCTCAATGCAAAGGATCTAGACGCAAATATTGGTGTGAGAGCTAATTCAATCAAGCAAACACTGCATGTTGGTGAAGGGCATATTGAAGAAGGATCAGCCGAGTGGTTCTTCTGGGAGAACAACTCCATTTGGCTCACTAACTTCACACACCATCAGGCTTCCAAGCAACTCTCAAGGAAACTCAGTTTTCACACTCTATGCTTAGTGCCCTTTGAGTGCATTATCTACGAATGAAGCTGGTAGAGCATCCCACACAAACGAATGCTCCACATGCGGGTTTCACATGCCACCAACTCCACATTCACAGGCAACTTCAGCGCCACAGCCGTTTTCAGATAGCCCTCAATGCAAAGGCTCTAGACGAAAATATTGGTGTGGGGGATAATTCAATCAAGCAAACACTGCATGTTGGTGAAGGGCATATTGAAGAAGGATCAGCCGAGTGGTTCTTGTGGGAGAACAACTCCATTTGGCTCACTAACTTCACACACCATCAGGCTTCCTAACAGCTCTCAAGGAAACTGAGTTTTCACACTCTATGCTTAGTGCCCTTTGAGTACCTAGGACTGAAATGAATCTTGGTGAGCATCCCACACAAATGAATGCTCCACATGCGGGTTTCACATGCCACCAACTCCACATTTACAGGCAACTTCAGCACCACAGCCGTTTTCAGATAGCCCTCAATGCAAAGGCTCTAGACGCAAATATTGGTGTGAGAGCTAATTCAATCAAGGAAACACTACATGTTGGTGAAGGGCATATTGAAGAAGGATCAGCCGAGTGGTTCTTGTGGCAGAACAACTCCATTTGGCTCACTAACTTCACACACCATCAGGCTTCCAAGCAGCTCTCAAGGAAACTCAGTTTTCACACTCTATGCTTAGTGCCCTTTGAGTGCATTATCTAGGAATGAACCTGGTAGAGCATCCCACACAAACGAATGCTCCACATGCGGGTTTCACATGCCACCAACTCCACATTGACAGGCAACTTCAGCACCACAGCCGTTTTCAGATAGCCCTCAATGCAAAGGCTCTAGACGCAAATATTGGTGTGAGAGCTAATTCAATCAAGGAAACACTGCATGTTGGTGAAGGGCATATTGAAGAAGGATCAGCCGAGTGGTTCTTGTGGGAGAACAACTCCATTTGGCTCACTAACTTCACACACCATCAGGCTTCCAAGCAGCTCTCAAGGAAACTCAGTTTTCACACTCTATGCTTAGTGCCCTTTGAGTGCCTAGGACTGAAATGAAGCTTGGTGGGCATCCCACACAAACGAATGCTCCACATGCGGGTTTCACATGCCACCAACTCCACATTCACAGGCAACTTCAGCGCCACAGCCGTTTTCAGATAGCCCTCAATGCAAAGGCTCTAGATGCAAATATTGGTGTGAGAGCTAATTCAATCAAGGAAACACTGCATGTTGGTGAACGGCATATTGAAGAAGGATCAGCCGAGTGGTTCTTGTGGGAGAACAACTCCATTTGGCTCACTAACTTCACACACCATCAGGCTTCCAAATGGTTCTTTGGCTCACTAACTTCACACACCATCAGGCTTCCAAGCAGCTCTCAAGGAAACTCAGTTTTCACACTCTATGCTTAGTGCCTTTTGAGTGCATTATCTAGGAATGAACCTGGTAGAGCATCCCACACAAACGAATTCTCCACATGCGGGTTTCACATGCCACCAACTCCACATTCTCACGCAACTTCAGCGCCACAGCAGTTTTCAGATAGTCCTCAATGCAAAGACTTTAGACGCAAATATTGGTGTGAGAGTTAATTCAATCAAGGAAACACTGCATGTTGGTGAAGGGCATATTGAAGAAGGATCAGCCGAGTGGTTCTTGTGGGAGAACAACTCCATTTGGCTCACTAACTTCACACACCATCAGGCTTCCAAGCAGCTCTCAAGGAAACTCAGTTTTCACACTCTATGCTTACTGCCCTTTGAGTACCTAGGACTGAAATGAAGCTGGTCGAGCATCCCACACAAACGAATGCTCCACATGCGGGTTTCACATGCCACCAACTCCACATTCACAGGCAACTTCAGCGCCACAGCCGTTTTCAGATAGCCCTCAATGCAAAGGCTCTAGATGCAAATATTGGTGTGAGAGCTAATTCAATCAAGGAAACACTGCATGTTGGTGAAGGGCATATTGAAGAAGGATCAGCCGAGTGGTTCTTGTGGGAGAACAACTCCATTTGGCTCACTAACTTCACACACCATCAGACTTCCAAGCAGCTCTCAAGGAAACTCAGTTTTCACACTCTATGCTTAGAGCCCTTTGAGTGCATTATCTAGGAATGAACCTGGAAGAGCATCCCACACAAACGAATGCTCCACATGCGGGTTTCACATGCCATCAACTCCACATTCTCAGGCAACTTCAGCGCCACAGCCGTTTTCAGATAGCCCTCAATGCAAAGGCTCTAGACGCAAATATTGGTGTGAGAGTTAATTCAATCAAGGAAAAACTGCATGTTGGTGAAGGGCATATTGAAGAAGGATCAGCCGAGTGGTTCTTGTTGGACAACAACTCCATTTGGCTCACTAACTTCACACACCATCAGGCTTCCAAGCAGCTCTCAAGGAAACTCAGTTTTCACACTCTATGCTTAGTGCCCTTTGAGTGCATTATCTAGGAATGAGCCTGGTAGAACATCCCACACAAACGAATGCTCCACATGCGGGTTTCACATGCCACCAACTCCACATTCACAGGCAACTTCAACGCCACAGCCGTTTTCAGATAGCCCTCAATGCAAAGGCTCTAGACGCAAATATTGGTGTGACAGCTAATTCAATCAAGGAAACACTGCATGTTGGTGAAGGGCATATTTAAGAAGGATCAGCCGAGTGGTTCTTGTGGGAGAACAACTCCATTTGGCTCACTAACTTCACACACCATCAGGCTTCCAAGCAGCTCTCAAGGAAACTCAGTTTTCACACTCTATGCTTAGTGCCCTTTGAGTGCCTAGGACTGAAATGAAGCTTGGTGGGCATCCCACACAAACGAATGCTCCACATGCGGGTTTCACATGCCACCAACTCCACATTCACAGGCAACTTCAGCGCCACAGCCGTTTTCAGATAGCCCTCAATGCAAAGGCTCTAGATGCAAATATTGGTGTGAGAGCTAATTCAATCAAGGAAACACTGCATGTTGGTGAAGGGCATATTGAAGAAGGATCAGCCGAGTGGTTCTTGTGGGAGAACAACTCCATTTGGCTCACTAACTTCACACACCATCACGCTTCCAAATGGTTCTTTGGCTCACTAACTTCACACACCATCAGGCTTCCAAGCAGCTCTCAAGGAAACTCAGTTTTCACACTCTATGCTTAGTGCCTTTTGAGTGCATTATCTAGGAATGAACCTGGTAGAGCATCCCACACAAACGAATTCTCCACATGCGGGTTTCACATGCCACCAACTCCACATTCTCACGCAACTTCAGCGCCACAGCAGTTTTCAGATAGCCCTCAATGCAAAGGCTCTAGATGCAAATATTGGTGTGGGAGCTAATTCAAACAAGGAAACACTGCATGTTGGTGAAGGGCATATTGAAGAAGGATCAGCCGAGTGGTTCTTGTGGGAGAACAACTCCATTTGGCTCACTAACTTCACACACCATCAGGCTTCCAAGCAGCTCTCAAGGAAACTCAGTTTTCACACTCTATGCTTAGTGCCCTTTGAGTGCATTATCTAGGAATGAACCTGGTCGAGCATCCCACACAAACGAATGCTCTACATGCGGGTTTCACATGCCACCAACTCCACATTCACAGGCAACTTCAGCGCCACTGCCGTTTTCAGATAGCCCTCAATGCAAAGGCTCTAGACGCAAATATTGGTGTGAGAGCTAATTCAATCAAGGAAACACTGCATGTTGGTGAAGGGCATATTGAAGAAGGATCAGCCGAGTGGTTCTTGTGGGAGAACAACTCCATTTGGCTCACTGACTTCACACACCATCAGGCTTCCAAGCAGCTCTCAAGGAAACTCAGTTTTCACACTCTATGCTTAGTGCCCTTTGAGTACCTAGGACTGAAATGAAGCTTGGTTAGCATCCCACACAAACGAATGCTCCACATGCGGGTTTCACATGCCACCAACTCCACATTCACAGGCAACTTCAGCGCCACAGCCGTTTTCAGATAGCCCTCAATGCAAAGGCTCTAGACGCAAATATTGGTGTGAGAGCTAATTCAATCAAGGAAACACTGCATGTTGGTGAAGGGCATATTGAAGAAGGATCAGCCGAGTGGTTCTTTCGGGAGAACAACTCCATTTGGCTCACTAACTTCACACACCATCAGGCTTCCAAGCAGCTCTCAAGGAAACTCAGTTTTCACACTCTATGCTTAGTGCCCTTTGAGTGCATTATCTAGGAATGAGCCTGGTAGAGCATCCCACACAAACGAATGCTCCACATGCGGGTTTCACATGCCACCAACTCCACATTCACAGGCAACTTCAGCGCCACAGCCGTTTTCAGATAGCCCTCAATGCAAAGGCTCTAGATGCAAATATTGGTGTGAGAGCTAATTCAATCAAGGAAACACTGCATGTTGGTGAAGGGCATATTGAAGAAGGATCAGCCGAGTGGTTCTTCTGGGAGAACAACTCCATTTGGCTCACTAACTTCACACACCATCACGCTTCCAAATGGTTCTTTGGCTCACTAACTTCACACACCATCAGGCTTCCAAGCAGCTCTCAAGGAAACTCAGTTTTCACACTCTATGCTTAGTGCCTTTTGAGTGCATTATCTAGGAATGAACCTGGTAGAGCATCCCACACAAACGAATTCTCCACATGCGGGTTTCACATGCCACCAACTCCACATTCTCACGCAACTTCAGCGCCACAGCAGTTTTCAGATAGCCCTCAATGCAAAGACTTTAGACGCAAATATTGGTGTGAGAGCTAATTCAATCAAGGAAACACTGCATGTTGGTGAAGGGCATATTGAAGAAGGATCAGCCGAGTGGTTCTTGTGGGAGAACAACTCCATTTGGCTCACTAACTTCACACACCATCAGGCTTCCAAGCAGCTCTCAAGGAAACTCAGTTTTCACACTCTATGCTTAGTGCCCTTTGAGTGCATTATCTAGGAATGAACCTGGTCGAGCATCCCACACAAACGAATGCTCCACATGCGGGTTTCACATGCCACCAACTTCACATTCACAGGCAACTTCAGCGCCACAGCCGTTTTCAGATAGCCCTCAATGCAAAGGCTCTAGACGCAAATATTGGTGTGAGAGCTAATTCAATCAAGGAAACACTGCATGTTGGTGAAGGGCATATTGAAGAAGGATCAGCCGAGTGGTTCTTGTGGGAGAACAACTCCATTTGGCTCACTAACTTCACACACCATCAGGCTTCCAAGCAGCTCTCAAGGAAACTCAGTTTTCACACTCTATGCTTACTGCCCTTTGAGTACCTAGGATTGAAATGAAGCTGGTAGAGCATCCCACACAAACGAATGCTCCACATGCTTGTTTCACATGCCACCAACTCCACATTCAGAGGCAACTTCAGCGCCACAGCCGTTTTCAGATAGCCCTCAATGCAAAGGCTCTAGATGCAAATATTGGTGTGAGAGCTAATTCAATCAAGGAAACACTGCATGTTGGTGAAGGGCATATTGAAGAAGGATCAGCTGAGTGGTTCTTGTGGGAGAACAACTCCATTTGGCTCACTAACTTCACACACCATCAGACTTCCAAGCAGCTCTCAAGGAAACTCAGTTTTCACACTCTATGCTTAGAGCCCTTTGAGTGCATTATCTAGGAATGAACCTGGAAGAGCATCCCACACAAACGAATGCTCCACATGCGGGTTTCACATGCCATCAACTCCACATTCTCAGGCAACTTCAGCGCCACAGCCGTTTTCAGATAGCCCTCAATGCAAAGGCTCTAGACGCAAATATTGGTGTGAGAGTTAATTCAATCAAGGAAGCACTGCATGTTGGTGAAGGGCATATTGAAGAAGGATCAGCCGAGTGGTTCTTGTGGGAGAACAACTCCATTTGGCTCACTAACTTCACACACCATCAGGCTTCCAAGCAGCTCTCAAGGAAACTCAGTTTTCACACTCTATGCTTAGTGCCCTTTGAGTGCCTAGGACTGAAATGAAGCTTAGTGGGCATCCCACACAAACGAATGCTCCACATGCGGGTTTCACATGCCACCAACTCCACATTCACAGGCAACTTCAGCGCCACAGCCGTTTTCAGATAGCCCTCAATGCAAAGGCTCTAGATGCAAATATTGGTGTGAGAGCTAATTCAATCAAGGAAACACTGCATGTTGGTGAAGGGCATATTGAAGAAGGATCAGCCGAGTGGTTCTTGTGGGAGAACAACTCCATTTGGCTCACTAACTTCACACACCATCAGACTTCCAAGCAGCTCTCAAGGAAACTCAGTTTTCACACTCTATGCTTAGAGCCCTTTGAGTGCATTATCTAGGAATGAACCTGGAAGAGCATCCCACACAAACGAATGCTCCACATGCGGGTTTCACATGCCATCAACTCCACATTCTCAGGCAACTTCAGCGCCACAGCCGTTTTCAGATAGCCCTCAATGCAAAGGCTCTAGACGCAAATATTGGTGTGACAGCTAATTCAATCAAGGAAACACTGCATGTTGGTGAAGGGCATATTTAAGAAGGATCAGCCGAGTGGTTCTTGTGGGAGAACAACTCCATTTGGCTCACTAACTTCACACACCATCAGGCTTCCAAGCAGCTCTCAAGGAAACTCAGTTTTCACACTCTATGCTTAGTGCCCTTTGAGTGCCTAGGACTGAAATGAAGCTTGGTGGGCATCCCACACAAACGAATGCTCCACATGCGGGTTTCACATGCCACCAACTCCACATTCACAGGCAACTTCAGCGCCACAGCCGTTTTCAGATAGCCCTCAATGCAAAGGCTCTAGATGCAAATATTGGTGTGAGAGCTAATTCAATCAAGGAAACACTGCATGTTGGTGAAGGGCATATTGAAGAAGGATCAGCCGAGTGGTTCTTGTGGGAGAACAACTCCATTTGGCTCACTAACTTCACACACCATCACGCTTCCAAATGGTTCTTTGGCTCACTAACTTCACACACCATCAGGCTTCCAAGCAGCTCTCAAGGAAACTCAGTTTTCACACTCTATGCTTAGTGCCTTTTGAGTGCATTATCTAGGAATGAACCTGGTAGAGCATCCCACACAAACGAATTCTCCACATGCGGGTTTCACATGCCACCAACTCCACATTCTCACGCAACTTCAGCGCCACAGCAGTTTTCAGATAGCCCTCAATGCAAAGGCTCTAGATGCAAATATTGGTGTGGGAGCTAATTCAAACAAGGAAACACTGCATGTTGGTGAAGGGCATATTGAAGAAGGATCAGCCGAGTGGTTCTTGTGGGAGAACAACTCCATTTGGCTCACTAACTTCACACACCATCAGGCTTCCAAGCAGCTCTCAAGGAAACTCAGTTTTCACACTCTATGCTTAGTGCCCTTTGAGTGCATTATCTAGGAATGAACCTGGTCGAGCATCCCACACAAACGAATGCTCCACATGCGGGTTTCACATGCCACCAACTTCACATTCACAGGCAACTTCAGCGCCACAGCCGTTTTCAGATAGCCCTCAATGCAAAGGCTCTAGACGCAAATATTGGTGTGAGAGCTAATTCAATCAAGGAAACACTGCATGTTGGTGAAGGGCATATTGAAGAAGGATCAGCCGAGTGGTTCTTGTGGGAGAACAACTCCATTTGGCTCACTAACTTCACACACCATCAGGCTTCCAAGCAGCTCTCAAGGAAACTCAGTTTTCACACTCTATGCTTACTGCCCTTTGAGTACCTAGGATTGAAATGAAGCTGGTAGAGCATCCCACACAAACGAATGCTCCACATGCTTGTTTCACATGCCACCAACTCCACATTCAGAGGCAACTTCAGCGCCACAGCCGTTTTCAGATAGCCCTCAATGCAAAGGCTCTAGATGCAAATATTGGTGTGAGAGCTAATTCAATCAAGGAAACACTGCATGTTGGTGAAGGGCATATTGAAGAAGGATCAGCTGAGTGGTTCTTGTGGGAGAACAACTCCATTTGGCTCACTAACTTCACACACCATCAGACTTCCAAGCAGCTCTCAAGGAAACTCAGTTTTCACACTCTATGCTTAGAGCCCTTTGAGTGCATTATCTAGGAATGAACCTGGAAGAGCATCCCACACAAACGAATGCTCCACATGCGGGTTTCACATGCCATCAACTCCACATTCTCAGGCAACTTCAGCGCCACAGCCGTTTTCAGATAGCCCTCAATGCAAAGGCTCTAGACGCAAATATTGGTGTGAGAGTTAATTCAATCAAGGAAGCACTGCATGTTGGTGAAGGGCATATTGAAGAAGGATCAGCCGAGTGGTTCTTGTGGGAGAACAACTCCATTTGGCTCACTAACTTCACACACCATCAGGCTTCCAAGCAGCTCTCAAGGAAACTCAGTTTTCACACTCTATGCTTAGTGCCCTTTGAGTGCCTAGGACTGAAATGAAGCTTAGTGGGCATCCCACACAAACGAATGCTCCACATGCGGGTTTCACATGCCACCAACTCCACATTCACAGGCAACTTCAGCGCCACAGCCGTTTTCAGATAGCCCTCAATGCAAAGGCTCTAGATGCAAATATTGGTGTGAGAGCTAATTCAATCAAGGAAACACTGCATGTTGGTGAAGGGCATATTGAAGAAGGATCAGCCGAGTGGTTCTTGTGGGAGAACAACTCCATTTGGCTCACTAACTTCACACACCATCAGACTTCCAAGCAGCTCTCAAGGAAACTCAGTTTTCACACTCTATGCTTAGAGCCCTTTGAGTGCATTATCTAGGAATGAACCTGGAAGAGCATCCCACACAAACGAATGCTCCACATGCGGGTTTCACATGCCATCAACTCCACATTCTCAGGCAACTTCAGCGCCACAGCCGTTTTCAGATAGCCCTCAATGCAAAGGCTCTAGACGCAAATATTGGTGTGACAGCTAATTCAATCAAGGAAACACTGCATGTTGGTGAAGGGCATATTTAAGAAGGATCAGCCGAGTGGTTCTTGTGGGAGAACAACTCCATTTGGCTCACTAACTTCACACACCATCAGGCTTCCAAGCAGCTCTCAAGGAAACTCAGTTTTCACACTCTATGCTTAGTGCCCTTTGAGTGCCTAGGACTGAAATGAAGCTTGGTGGGCATCCCACACAAACGAATGCTCCACATGCGGGTTTCACATGCCACCAACTCCACATTCACAGGCAACTTCAGCGCCACAGCCGTTTTCAGATAGCCCTCAATGCAAAGGCTCTAGATGCAAATATTGGTGTGAGAGCTAATTCAATCAAGGAAACACTGCATGTTGGTGAAGGGCATATTGAAGAAGGATCAGCCGAGTGGTTCTTGTGGGAGAACAACTCCATTTGGCTCACTAACTTCACACACCATCACGCTTCCAAATGGTTCTTTGGCTCACTAACTTCACACACCATCAGGCTTCCAAGCAGCTCTCAAGGAAACTCAGTTTTCACACTCTATGCTTAGTGCCTTTTGAGTGCATTATCTAGGAATGAACCTGGTAGAGCATCCCACACAAACGAATTCTCCACATGCGGGTTTCACATGCCACCAACTCCACATTCTCACGCAACTTCAGCGCCACAGCAGTTTTCAGATAGCCCTCAATGCAAAGGCTCTAGATGCAAATATTGGTGTGGGAGCTAATTCAAACAAGGAAACACTGCATGTTGGTGAAGGGCATATTGAAGAAGGATCAGCCGAGTGGTTCTTGTGGGAGAACAACTCCATTTGGCTCACTAACTTCACACACCATCAGGCTTCCAAGCAGCTCTCAAGGAAACTCAGTTTTCACACTCTATGCTTAGTGCCCTTTGAGTGCATTATCTAGGAATGAACCTGGTCGAGCATCCCACACAAACGAATGCTCCACATGCGGGTTTCACATGCCACCAACTTCACATTCACAGGCAACTTCAGCGCCACAGCCGTTTTCAGATAGCCCTCAATGCAAAGGCTCTAGACGCAAATATTGGTGTGAGAGCTAATTCAATCAAGGAAACACTGCATGTTGGTGAAGGGCATATTGAAGAAGGATCAGCCGAGTGGTTCTTGTGGGAGAACAACTCCATTTGGCTCACTAACTTCACACACCATCAGGCTTCCAAGCAGCTCTCAAGGAAACTCAGTTTTCACACTCTATGCTTAGTGCCCTTTGAGTACCTAGGATTGAAATGAAGCTGGTAGAGCATCCCACACAAACGAATGCTCCACATGCTTGTTTCACATGCCACCAACTCCACATTCAGAGGCAACTTCAGCGCCACAGCCGTTTTCAGATAGCCCTCAATGCAAAGGCTCTAGATGCAAATATTGGTGTGAGAGCTAATTCAATCAAGGAAACACTGCATGTTGGTGAAGGGCATATTGAAGAAGGATCAGCTGAGTGGTTCTTGTGGGAGAACAACTCCATTTGGCTCACTAACTTCACACACCATCAGACTTCCAAGCAGCTCTCAAGGAAACTCAGTTTTCACACTCTATGCTTAGAGCCCTTTGAGTGCATTATCTAGGAATGAACCTGGAAGAGCATCCCACACAAACGAATGCTCCACATGCGGGTTTCACATGCCATCAACTCCACATTCTCAGGCAACTTCAGCGCCACAGCCGTTTTCAGATAGCCCTCAATGCAAAGGCTCTAGACGCAAATATTGGTGTGAGAGTTAATTCAATCAAGGAAGCACTGCATGTTGGTGAAGGGCATATTGAAGAAGGATCAGCCGAGTGGTTCTTGTGGGAGAACAACTCCATTTGGCTCACTAACTTCACACACCATCAGGCTTCCAAGCAGCTCTCAAGGAAACTCAGTTTTCACACTCTATGCTTAGTGCCCTTTGAGTGCCTAGGACTGAAATGAAGCTTAGTGGGCATCCCACACAAACGAATGCTCCACATGCGGGTTTCACATGCCACCAACTCCACATTCACAGGCAACTTCAGCGCCACAGCCGTTTTCAGATAGCCCTCAATGCAAAGGCTCTAGATGCAAATATTGGTGTGAGAGCTAATTCAATCAAGGAAACACTGCATGTTGGTGAAGGGCATATTGAAGAAGGATCAGCCGAGTGGTTCTTGTGGGAGAACAACTCCATTTGGCTCACTAACTTCACACACCATCAGACTTCCAAGCAGCTCTCAAGGAAACTCAGTTTTCACACTCTATGCTTAGAGCCCTTTGAGTGCATTATCTAGGAATGAACCTGGAAGAGCATCCCACACAAACGAATGCTCCAAATGCGGGTTTCACATGCCATCAACTCCACATTCTCAGGCAACTTCAGCGCCACAGCCGTTTTCAGATAGCCCTCAATGCAAAGGCTCTAGACGCAAATATTGGTGTGACAGCTAATTCAATCAAGGAAACACTGCATGTTGGTGAAGGGCATATTTAAGAAGGATCAGCCGAGTGGTTCTTGTGGGAGAACAACTCCATTTGGCTCACTAACTTCACACACCATCAGGCTTCCAAGCAGCTCTCAAGGAAACTCAGTTTTCACACTCTATGCTTAGTGCCCTTTGAGTGCCTAGGACTGAAATGAAGCTTGGTGGGCATCCCACACAAACGAATGCTCCACATGCGGGTTTCACATGCCACCAACTCCACATTCACAGGCAACTTCAGCGCCACAGCCGTTTTCAGATAGCCCTCAATGCAAAGGCTCTAGATGCAAATATTGGTGTGAGAGCTAATTCAATCAAGGAAACACTGCATGTTGGTGAAGGGCATATTGAAGAAGGATCAGCCGAGTGGTTCTTGTGGGAGAACAACTCCATTTGGCTCACTAACTTCACACACCATCACGCTTCCAAATGGTTCTTTGGCTCACTAACTTCACACACCATCAGGCTTCCAAGCAGCTCTCAAGGAAACTCAGTTTTCACACTCTATGCTTAGTGCCTTTTGAGTGCATTATCTAGGAATGAACCTGGTAGAGCATCCCACACAAACGAATTCTCCACATGCGGGTTTCACATGCCACCAACTCCACATTCTCACGCAACTTCAGCGCCACAGCAGTTTTCAGATAGCCCTCAATGCAAAGGCTCTAGATGCAAATATTGGTGTGGGAGCTAATTCAAACAAGGAAACACTGCATGTTGGTGAAGGGCATATTGAAGAAGGATCAGCCGAGTGGTTCTTGTGGGAGAACAACTCCATTTGGCTCACTAACTTCACACACCATCAGGCTTCCAAGCAGCTCTCAAGGAAACTCAGTTTTCACACTCTATGCTTAGTGCCCTTTGAGTGCATTATCTAGGAATGAACCTGGTCGAGCATCCCACACAAACGAATGCTCTACATGCGGGTTTCACATGCCACCAACTCCACATTCACAGGCAACTTCAGCGCCACTGCCGTTTTCAGATAGCCCTCAATGCAAAGGCTCTAGACGCAAATATTGGTGTGAGAGCTAATTCAATCAAGGAAACACTGCATGTTGGTGAAGGGCATATTGAAGAAGGATCAGCCGAGTGGTTCTTGTGGGAGAACAACTCCATTTGGCTCACTAACTTCACACACCATCAGGCTTCCAAGCAGCTCTCAAGGAAACTCAGTTTTCACACTCTATGCTTAGTGCCCTTTGAGTACCTAGGACTGAAATGAAGCTTGGTTAGCATCCCACACAAACGAATGCTCCACATGCGGGTTTCACATGCCACCAACTCCACATTCACAGGCAACTTCAGCGCCACAGCCGTTTTCAGATAGCCCTCAATGCAAAGGCTCTAGACGCAAATATTGGTGTGAGAGCTAATTCAATCAAGGAAACACTGCATGTTGGTGAAGGGCATATTGAAGAAGGATCAGCCGAGTGGTTCTTTCGGGAGAACAACTCCATTTGGCTCACTAACTTCACACACCATCAGGCTTCCAAGCAGCTCTCAAGGAAACTCAGTTTTCACACTCTATGCTTAGTGCCCTTTGAGTGCATTATCTAGGAATGAGCCTGGTAGAGCATCCCACACAAACGAATGCTCCACATGCGGGTTTCACATGCCACCAACTCCACATTCACAGGCAACTTCAGCGCCACAGCCGTTTTCAGATAGCCCTCAATGCAAAGGCTCTAGATGCAAATATTGGTGTGAGAGCTAATTCAATCAAGGAAACACTGCATGTTGGTGAAGGGCATATTGAAGAAGGATCAGCCGAGTGGTTCTTCTGGGAGAACAACTCCATTTGGCTCACTAACTTCACACACCATCACGCTTCCAAATGGTTCTTTGGCTCACTAACTTCACACACCATCAGGCTTCCAAGCAGCTCTCAAGGAAACTCAGTTTTCACACTCTATGCTTAGTGCCTTTTGAGTGCATTATCTAGGAATGAACCTGGTAGAGCATCCCACACAAACGAATTCTCCACATGCGGGTTTCACATGCCACCAACTCCACATTCTCACGCAACTTCAGCGCCACAGCAGTTTTCAGATAGCCCTCAATGCAAAGACTTTAGACGCAAATATTGGTGTGAGAGCTAATTCAATCAAGGAAACACTGCATGTTGGTGAAGGGCATATTGAAGAAGGATCAGCCGAGTGGTTCTTGTGGGAGAACAACTCCATTTGGCTCACTAACTTCACACACCATCAGGCTTCCAAGCAGCTCTCAAGGAAACTCAGTTTTCACACTCTATGCTTAGTGCCCTTTGAGTGCATTATCTAGGAATGAACCTGGTCGAGCATCCCACACAAACGAATGCTCCACATGCGGGTTTCACATGCCACCAACTTCACATTCACAGGCAACTTCAGCGCCACAGCCGTTTTCAGATAGCCCTCAATGCAAAGGCTCTAGACGCAAATATTGGTGTGAGAGCTAATTCAATCAAGGAAACACTGCATGTTGGTGAAGGGCATATTGAAGAAGGATCAGCCGAGTGGTTCTTGTGGGAGAACAACTCCATTTGGCTCACTAACTTCACACACCATCAGGCTTCCAAGCAGCTCTCAAGGAAACTCAGTTTTCACACTCTATGCTTACTGCCCTTTGAGTACCTAGGATTGAAATGAAGCTGGTAGAGCATCCCACACAAACGAATGCTCCACATGCGGGTTTCACATGCCACCAACTCCACATTCAGAGGCAACTTCAGCGCCACAGCCGTTTTCAGATAGCCCTCAATGCAAAGGCTCTAGATGCAAATATTGGTGTGAGAGCTAATTCAAACAAGGAAACACTGCATGTTGGTGAAGGGCATATTGAAGAAGGATCAGCTGAGTGGTTCTTGTGGGAGAACAACTCCATTTGGCTCACTAACTTCACACACCATCAGACTTCCAAGCAGCTCTCAAGGAAACTCAGTTTTCACACTCTATGCTTAGAGCCCTTTGAGTGCATTATCTAGGAATGAACCTGGAAGAGCATCCCACACAAACGAATGCTCCACATGCGGGTTTCACATGCCATCAACTCCACATTCTCAGGCAACTTCAGCGCCACAGCCGTTTTCAGATAGCCCTCAATGCAAAGGCTCTAGACGCAAATATTGGTGTGAGAGTTAATTCAATCAAGGAAGCACTGCATGTTGGTGAAGGGCATATTGAAGAAGGATCAGCCGAGTGGTTCTTGTGGGAGAACAACTCCATTTGGCTCACTAACTTCACACACCATCAGGCTTCCAAGCAGCTCTCAAGGAAACTCAGTTTTCACACTCTATGCTTAGTGCCCTTTGAGTGCCTAGGACTGAAATGAAGCTTGGTGGGCATCCCACACAAACGAATGCTCCACATGCGGGTTTCACATGCCACCAACTCCACATTCACAGGCAACTTCAGCGCCACAGCCGTTTTCAGATAGCCCTCAATGCAAAGGCTCTAGATGCAAATATTGGTGTGAGAGCTAATTCAATCAAGGAAACACTGCATGTTGGTGAAGGGCATATTGAAGAAGGATCAGCCGAGTGGTTCTTGTGGGAGAACAACTCCATTTGGCTCACTAACTTCACACACCATCACGCTTCCAAATGGTTCTTTGGCTCACTAACTTCACACACCATCAGGCTTCCAAGAAGCTCTCAAGGAAACTCAGTTTTCACACTCTATGCTTAGTGCCTTTTGAGTGCATTATCTAGGAATGAACCTGGTAGAGCATCCCACACAAACGAATTCTCCACATGCGGTTTTCACATGCCACCAACTCCACATTCTCACGCAACTTCAGCGCCACAGCAGTTTTCAGATAGCCCTCAATGCAAAGGCTCTAGATGCAAATATTGGTGTGGGAGCTAATTCAAACAAGGAAACACTGCATGTTGGTGAAGGGCATATTGAAGAAGGATCAGCCGAGTGGTTCTTGTGGGAGAACAACTCCATTTGGCTCACTAACTTCACACACCATCAGGCTTCCAAGCAGCTCTCAAGGAAACTCAGTTTTCACACTCTATGCTTAGTGCCCTTTGAGTGCCTAGGACTGAAATGAAGCTTGGTGGGCATCCCACACAAACGAATGCTTCACATGCGGGTTTCACATGCCACCAACTCCACATTCACAGGCAACTTCAGCGCCACAGCCGTTTTCAGATAGCCCTCAATGCAAAGGCTCTAGATGCAAATATTGGTGTGAGAGCTAATTCAATCAAGGAAACACTGCATGTTGGTGAAGGGCATATTGAAGAAGGATCAGCCGAGTGGTTCTTCTGGGAGAACAACTCCATTTGGCTCACTAACTTCACACACCATCAGGCTTCCAAATGGTTCTTTGGCTCACTAACTTCACACACCATCAGGCTTCCAAGCAGCTCTCAAGGAAACTCAGTTTTCACACTCTATGCTTAGTGCCTTTTGAGTGCATTATCTAGGAATGAACCTGGTAGAGCATCCCACACAAACGAATTCTCCACATGCGGGTTTCACATGCCACCAACTCCACATTCTCACGCAACTTCAGCGCCACAGCAGTTTTCAGATAGTCCTCAATGCAAAGACTTTAGACGCAAATATTGGTGTGAGAGTTAATTCAATCAAGGAAACACTGCATGTTGGTGAAGGGCATATTGAAGAAGGATCAGCCGAGTGGTTCTTGTGGGAGAACAACTCCATTTGGCTCACTAACTTCACACACCATCAGGCTTCCAAGCAGCTCTCAAGGAAACTCAGTTTTCACACTCTATGCTTACTGCCCTTTGAGTACCTAGGACTGAAATGAAGCTGGTCGAGCATCCCACACAAACGAATGCTCCACATGCGGGTTTCACATGCCACCAACTCCACATTCACAGGCAACTTCAGCGCCACAGCCGTTTTCAGATAGCCCTCAATGCAAAGACTCTAGATGCAAATATTGGTGTGAGAGCTAATTCAATCAAGGAAACACTGCATGTTGGTGAAGGGCATATTGAAGAAGGATCAGCTGAGTGGTTCTTGTGGGAGAACAACTCCATTTGGCTCACTAACTTCACACACCATCAAACTTCCAAGCAGCTCTCAAGGAAACTCAGTTTTCACACTCTATGCTTAGAGCCCTTTGAGTGCATTATCTAGGAATGAACCTGGAAGAGCATCCCACACAAACGAATGCTCCACATGCGGGTTTCACATGCCATCAACTCCACATTCTCAGGCAACTTCAGCGCCACAGCCGTTTTCAGATAGCCCTCAATGCAAAGGCTCTAGATGCAAATATTGGTGTGAGAGTTAATTCAATCAAGGAAGCACTGCATGTTGGTGAAGGGCATATTGAAGAAGGATCAGCCGAGTGGTTCTTGTTGGACAACAACTCCATTTGGCTCACTAACTTCACACACCATCAGGCTTCCAAGCAGCTCTCAAGGAAACTCAGTTTTCACACTCTATGCTTAGTGCCCTTTGAGTGCATTATCTAGGAATGAGCCTGGTAGAACATCCCACACAAACGAATGCTCCACATGCGGGTTTCACATGCCACCAACTCCACATTCACAGGCAACTTCAACGCCACAGCCGTTTTCAGATAGCCCTCAATGCAAAGGCTCTAGACGCAAATATTGGTGTGACAGCTAATTCAATCAAGGAAACACTGCATGTTGGTGAAGGGCATATTTAAGAAGGATCAGCCGAGTGGTTCTTGTGGGAGAACAACTCCATTTGGCTCACTAACTTCACACACCATCAGGCTTCCAAGCAGCTCTCAAGGAAACTCAGTTTTCACACTCTATGCTTAGTGCCCTTTGAGTGCCTAGGACTGAAATGAAGCTTGGTGGGCATCCCACACAAACGAATGCTCCACATGCGGGTTTCACATGCCACCAACTCCACATTCACAGGCAACTTCAGCGCCACAGCCGTTTTCAGATAGCCCTCAATGCAAAGGCTCTAGATGCAAATATTGGTGTGAGAGCTAATTCAATCAAGGAAACACTGCATGTTGGTGAAGGGCATATTGAAGAAGGATCAGCCGAGTGGTTCTTGTGGGAGAACAACTCCATTTGGCTCACTAACTTCACACACCATCACGCTTCCAAATGGTTCTTTGGCTCACTAACTTCACACACCATCAGGCTTCCAAGCAGCTCTCAAGGAAACTCAGTTTTCACACTCTATGCTTAGTGCCCTTTGAGTGCATTATCTAGGAATGAACCTGGTCGAGCATCCCACACAAACGAATGCTCTACATGCGGGTTTCACATGCCACCAACTCCACATTCACAGGCAACTTCAGCGCCACTGCCGTTTTCAGATAGCCCTCAATGCAAAGGCTCTAGATGCAAATATTGGTGTGGGAGCTAATTCAAACAAGGAAACACTGCATGTTGGTGAAGGGCATATTGAAGAAGGATCAGCCGAGTGGTTCTTGTGGGAGAACAACTCCATTTGGCTCACTAACTTCACACACCATCAGGCTTCCAAGCAGCTCTCAAGGAAACTCAGTTTTCACACTCTATGCTTAGTGCCCTTTGAGTGCCTAGGACTGAAATGAAGCTTGGTGGGCATCCCACACAAACGAATGCTTCACATGCGGGTTTCACATGCCACCAACTCCACATTCACAGGCAACTTCAGCGCCACAGCCGTTTTCAGATAGCCCTCAATGCAAAGGCTCTAGATGCAAATATTGGTGTGAGAGCTAATTCAATCAAGGAAACACTGCATGTTGGTGAAGGGCATATTGAAGAAGGATCAGCCGAGTGGTTCTTCTGGGAGAACAACTCCATTTGGCTCACTAACTTCACACACCATCAGGCTTCCAAATGGTTCTTTGGCTCACTAACTTCACACACCATCAGGCTTCCAAGCAGCTCTCAAGGAAACTCAGTTTTCACACTCTATGCTTAGTGCCTTTTGAGTGCATTATCTAGGAATGAACCTGGTAGAGCATCCCACACAAACGAATTCTCCACATGCGGGTTTCACATGCCACCAACTCCACATTCTCACGCAACTTCAGCGCCACAGCAGTTTTCAGATAGTCCTCAATGCAAAGACTTTAGACGCAAATATTGGTGTGAGAGTTAATTCAATCAAGGAAACACTGCATGTTGGTGAAGGGCATATTGAAGAAGGATCAGCCGAGTGGTTCTTGTGGGAGAACAACTCCATTTGGCTCACTAACTTCACACACCATCAGGCTTCCAAGCAGCTCTCAAGGAAACTCAGTTTTCACACTCTATGCTTACTGCCCTTTGAGTACCTAGGACTGAAATGAAGCTGGTCGAGCATCCCACACAAACGAATGCTCCACATGCGGGTTTCACATGCCACCAACTCCACATTCACAGGCAACTTCAGCGCCACAGCCGTTTTCAGATAGCCCTCAATGCAAAGACTCTAGATGCAAATATTGGTGTGAGAGCTAATTCAATCAAGGAAACACTGCATGTTGGTGAAGGGCATATTGAAGAAGGATCAGCTGAGTGGTTCTTGTGGGAGAACAACTCCATTTGGCTCACTAACTTCACACACCATCAAACTTCCAAGCAGCTCTCAAGGAAACTCAGTTTTCACACTCTATGCTTAGAGCCCTTTGAGTGCATTATCTAGGAATGAACCTGGAAGAGCATCCCACACAAACGAATGCTCCACATGCGGGTTTCACATGCCATCAACTCCACATTCTCAGGCAACTTCAGCGCCACAGCCGTTTTCAGATAGCCCTCAATGCAAAGGCTCTAGATGCAAATATTGGTGTGAGAGTTAATTCAATCAAGGAAGCACTGCATGTTGGTGAAGGGCATATTGAAGAAGGATCAGCCGAGTGGTTCTTGTTGGACAACAACTCCATTTGGCTCACTAACTTCACACACCATCAGGCTTCCAAGCAGCTCTCAAGGAAACTCAGTTTTCACACTCTATGCTTAGTGCCCTTTGAGTGCATTATCTAGGAATGAGCCTGGTAGAACATCCCACACAAACGAATGCTCCACATGCGGGTTTCACATGCCACCAACTCCACATTCACAGGCAACTTCAACGCCACAGCCGTTTTCAGATAGCCCTCAATGCAAAGGCTCTAGACGCAAATATTGGTGTGACAGCTAATTCAATCAAGGAAACACTGCATGTTGGTGAAGGGCATATTTAAGAAGGATCAGCCGAGTGGTTCTTGTGGGAGAACAACTCCATTTGGCTCACTAACTTCACACACCATCAGGCTTCCAAGCAGCTCTCAAGGAAACTCAGTTTTCACACTCTATGCTTAGTGCCCTTTGAGTGCCTAGGACTGAAATGAAGCTTGGTGGGCATCCCACACAAACGAATGCTCCACATGCGGGTTTCACATGCCACCAACTCCACATTCACAGGCAACTTCAGCGCCACAGCCGTTTTCAGATAGCCCTCAATGCAAAGGCTCTAGATGCAAATATTGGTGTGAGAGCTAATTCAATCAAGGAAACACTGCATGTTGGTGAAGGGCATATTGAAGAAGGATCAG
The DNA here is from genome assembly GCF_030435755.1 of Ochotona princeps. Lineage (NCBI taxonomy): Eukaryota > Metazoa > Chordata > Mammalia > Lagomorpha > Ochotonidae > Ochotona > Ochotona princeps. The sequence continues at coordinate 11,888 of NW_026699904.1, read as the reverse complement.
CCGAGTGGTTCTTGTGGGAGAACAACTCCATTTGGCTCACTAACTTCACACACCATCACGCTTCCAAATGGTTCTTTGGCTCACTAACTTCACACACCATCAGGCTTCCAAGCAGCTCTCAAGGAAACTCAGTTTTCACACTCTATGCTTAGTGCCCTTTGAGTGCATTATCTAGGAATGAACCTGGTCGAGCATCCCACACAAACGAATGCTCTACATGCGGGTTTCACATGCCACCAACTCCACATTCACAGGCAACTTCAGCGCCACTGCCGTTTTCAGATAGCCCTCAATGCAAAGGGTCTAGACGCAAATATTGGTGTGAGAGCTAATTCAATCAAGGAAACACTGCATGTTGGTGAAGGGCATATTGAAGAAGGATCAGCCGAGTGGTTCTTGTGGGAGAACAACTCCATTTGGCTCACTAACTTCACACACCATCAGGCTTCCAAGCAGCTCTCAAGGAAACTCAGTTTTCACACTCTATGCTTAGTGCCCTTTGAGTACCTAGGACTGAAATGAAGCTTGGTTAGCATCCCACACAAACGAATGCTCCACATGCGGGTTTCACATGCCACCAACTCCACATTCACAGGCAACTTCAGCGCCACAGCCGTTTTCAGATAGCCCTCAATGCAAAGGCTCTAGATGCAAATATTGGTGTGAGAGCTAATTCAATCAAGGAAACACTGCATGTTGGTGAAGGGCATATTGAAGAAGGATCAGCCGAGTGGTTCTTTTGGGAGAACAACTCCATTTGGCTCACTAACTTCACACACCATCAGGCTTCCAAGCAGCTCTCAAGGAAACTCAGTTTTCACACTCTATGCTTAGTGCCCTTTGAGTGCATTATCTAGGAATGAACCTGGTAGAGCATCCCACACAAACGAATGCTCCACATGCGGGTTTCACATGCCACCAACTCCACATTCACAGGCAACTTCAGCGCCACAGCCGTTTTCAGATAGCCCTCAATGCAAAGGCTCTAGATGCAAATATTGGTGTGAGAGCTAATTCAATCAAGGAAACACTGCATGTTGGTGAAGGGCATATTGAAGAAGGATCAGCCGAGTGGTTCTTCTGGGAGAACAACTCCATTTGGCTCACTAACTTCACACACCATCACGCTTCCAAATGGTTCTTTGGCTCACTAACTTCACACACCATCAGGCTTCCAAGCAGCTCTCAAGGAAACTCAGTTTTCACACTCTATGCTTAGTGCCTTTTGAGTGCATTATCTAGGAATGAACCTGGTAGAGCATCCCACACAAACGAATTCTCCACATGCGGGTTTCACATGCCACCAACTCCACATTCTCACGCAACTTCAGCGCCACAGCAGTTTTCAGATAGCCCTCAATGCAAAGACTTTAGACGCAAATATTGGTGTGAGAGCTAATTCAATCAAGGAAACACTGCATGTTGGTGAAGGGCATATTGAAGAAGGATCAGCCGAGTGGTTCTTGTGGGAGAACAACTCCATTTGGCTCACTAACTTCACACACCATCAGGCTTCCAAGCAGCTCTCAAGGAAACTCAGTTTTCACACTCTATGCTTAGTGCCCTTTGAGTGCATTATCTAGGAATGAACCTGGTCGAGCATCCCACACAAACGAATGCTCCACATGCGGGTTTCACATGCCACCAACTTCACATTCACAGGCAACTTCAGCGCCACAGCCGTTTTCAGATAGCCCTCAATGCAAAGGCTCTAGACGCAAATATTGGTGTGAGAGCTAATTCAATCAAGGAAACACTGCATGTTGGTGAAGGGCATATTGAAGAAGGATCAGCCGAGTGGTTCTTGTGGGAGAACAACTCCATTTGGCTCACTAACTTCACACACCATCAGGCTTCCAAGCAGCTCTCAAGGAAACTCAGTTTTCACACTCTATGCTTACTGCCCTTTGAGTACCTAGGACTGAAATGAAGCTGGTAGAGCATCCCACACAAACGAATGCTCCACATGCTTGTTTCACGTGCCACCAACTCCACATTCAGAGGCAACTTCAGCGCCACAGCCGTTTTCAGATAGCCCTCAATGCAAAGGCTCTAGATGCAAATATTGGTGTGAGAGCTAATTCAATCAAGGAAACACTGCATGTTGGTGAAGGGCATATTGAAGAAGGATCAGCTGAGTGGTTCTTGTGGGAGAACAACTCCATTTGGCTCACTAACTTCACACACCATCAGACTTCCAAGCAGCTCTCAAGGAAACTCAGATTTCACACTCTATGCTTAGAGCCCTTTGAGTGCATTATCTAGGAATGAACCTGGAAGAGCATCCCACACAAACGAATGCTCCACATGCGGGTTTCACATGCCATCAACTCCACATTCTCAGGCAACTTCAGCGCCACAGCCGTTTTCAGATAGCCCTCAATGCAAAGGCTCTAGATGCAAATATTGGTGTGAGAGTTAATTCAATCAAGGAAGCACTGCATGTTGGTGAAGGGCATATTGAAGAAGGATCAGCCGAGTGGTTCTTGTGGGAGAACAACTCCATTTGGCTCACTAACTTCACACACCATCAGGCTTCCAAGCAGCTCTCAAGGAAACTCAGTTTTCACACTCTATGCTTAGTGCCCTTTGAGTGCATTATCTAGGAATGAGCCTGGTAGAACATCCCACACAAACGAATGCTCCACATGCGGGTTTCACATGCCACCAACTCCACATTCACAGGCAACTTCAACGCCACAGCCGTTTTCAGATAGCCCTCAATGCAAAGGCTCTAGACGCAAATATTGGTGTGACAGCTAATTCAATCAAGGAAACACTGCATGTTGGTGAAGGGCATATTTAAGAAGGATCAGCCGAGTGGTTCTTGTGGGAGAACAACTCCATTTGGCTCACTAACTTCACACACCATCAGGCTTCCAAGCAGCTCTCAAGGAAACTCAGTTTTCACACTCTATGCTCAGTGCCCTTTGAGTGCCTAGGACTGAAATGAAGCTTGGTGGGCATCCCACACAAACGAATGCTCCACATGCGGGTTTCACATGCCACCAACTCCACATTCACAGGCAACTTCAGCGCCACAGCCGTTTTCAGATAGCCCTCAATGCAAAGGCTCTAGATGCAAATATTGGTGTGAGAGCTAATTCAATCAAGGAAACACTGCATGTTGGTGAAGGGCATATTGAAGAAGGATCAGCCGAGTGGTTCTTGTGGTAGAACAACTCCATTTGGCTCACTAACTTCACACACCATCACGCTTCCAAATGGTTCTTTGGCTCACTAACTTCACACACCATCAGGCTTCCAAGCAGCTCTCAAGGAAACTCAGTTTTCACACTCTATGCTTAGTGCCTTTTGAGTGCATTATCTAGGAATGAACCTGGTAGAGCATCCCACACAAACGAATTCTCCACATGCGGGTTTCACATGCCACCAACTCCACATTCTCACGCAACTTCAGCGCCACAGCAGTTTTCAGATAGCCCTCAATGCAAAGGCTCTAGATGCAAATATTGGTGTGGGAGCTAATTCAAACAAGGAAACACTGCATGTTGGTGAAGGGCATATTGAAGAAGGATCAGCCGAGTGGTTCTTGTGGGAGAACAACTCCATTTGGCTCACTAACTTCACACACCATCAGGCTTCCAAGCAGCTCTCAAGGAAACTCAGTTTTCACACTCTATGCTTAGTGCCCTTTGAGTACCTAGGACTGAAATGAAGCTTGGTTAGCATCCCACACAAACGAATGCTCCACATGCGGGTTTCACATGCCACCAACTCCACATTCACAGGCAACTTCAGCGCCACAGCCGTTTTCAGATAGCCCTCAATGCAAAGGCTCTAGACGCAAATATTTGTGTGAGAGCTAATTCAATCAAGGAAACACTGCATGTTGGTGAAGGGCATATTGAAGAAGGATCAGCCGAGTGGTTCTTTTGGGAGAACAACTCCATTTGGCTCACTAACTACACACACTATCAGGCTTCCAAGCAGCTCTCAAGGAAACTCAGTTTTCACACTCTATGCTTAGTGCCCTTTGAGTGCATTATCTAGGAATGAACCTGGTAGAGCATCCCACACAAACGAATGCTCCACATGCGGGTTTCACATGCCACCAACTCCACATTCACAGGCAACTTCAGCGCCACAGCCGTTTTCAGATAGCCCTCAATGCAAAGGCTCTAGACGCAAATATTGGTGTGAGAGCTAATTCAATCAAGGAAACACTGCATGTTGGTGAAGGGCATATTGAAGAAGGATCAGCCGAGTGGTTCTTGTGGGAGAACAATTCCACTTGGCTCACTAACTTCACACACCATCAGGCTTCCAAGCAGCTCTCAAGGAAACTCAGTTTTCACACTCTATGCTTAGTGCCCTTTGAGTGCATTATCTAGGAATGAACCTGGTAGAGCATCCCACACAAACGAATGCTCCACATGCGGGTTTCACATGCCACCAACTCCACATTCTCACGCAACTTCAGCGCCACAGCCGTTTTCAGATAGCCCTCAATGCAAAGGCTCTAGACGCAAATATTGGTGTGAGAGCTAATTCAATCAAGGAAACACTGCATGTTGGTGAAGGGCATATTGAAGAAGGATCAGCCGAGTGGTTCTTGTGGGAGAACAACTCCATTTGGCTCACTAACTTCACACACCATCAGGCTTCCAAGCAGCTCTCAAGGAAACTCAGTTTTCACACTCTATGCTTAGTGCCCTTTGAGTGCCTAGGACTGAAATGAAGCTTGGTTAGCATCCCACACAAACGAATGCTCCACATGCGGGTTTCACATGCCACCAACTCCACATTCACAGGCAACTTCAGCGCCACAGCCGTTTTCAGATAGCCCTCAATGCAAAGGCTCTAGATGCAAATATTGGTGTGAGAGTTAATTCAATCAAGGAAGCACTGCATGTTGGTGAAGGGCATATTGAAGAAGGATCAGCCGAGTGGTTCTTGTGGGAGAACAACTCCATTTGGCTCACTAACTTCACACACCATCAGGCTTCCAAGCAGCTCTCAAGGAAACTCAGTTTTCACACTCTATGCTTAGTGCCCTTTGAGTGCATTATCTAGGAATGAGCCTGGTAGAACATCCCACACGAACGAATGCTCCACATGCGGATTTCACATGCCACCAACTCCACATTCACAGGCAACTTCAACGCCACAGCCGTTTTCAGATAGCCCTCAATGCAAAGGCTCTAGACGCAAATATTGGTGTGAGAGCTAATTCAATCAAGGAAACACTGCATGTTGGTGAAGGGCATATTGAAGAAGGATCAGCCGAGTGGTTCTTGTGGGAGAACAACTCCATTTGGCTCACTAACTTCACACACCATCAGGCTTCCAAGCAGCTCTCAAGGAAACTCTGTTTTCACACTCTATGCTTAGTGCCCTTTGCGGGCCTAGGACCGAAATGAAGCTTGGTTAGCATCCCACACGAACGAATGCTCCACATGCGGGTTTCACATGCCACCAACTCCACATTCTCAGGCAACTTCAGCGCCACAGCCGTTTTCAGATAGCCCTCAATGCAAAGGCTCTAGACGCAAATATTGGTGTGAGAGCTAATTCAATCAAGGAAACACTGCATGTTGGTGAAGGGCATATTGAAGAAGGATCAGCCGAGTGGTTCTTGTGGGAGAACAACTCCATTTGGCTCACTAACTTCACACACCATCAGGCTTCCAAGCAGCTCTCAAGGAAACTCAGTTTTCACACTCTATGCTTAGTGCCCTTTGAGTGCATTATCTAGGAATGAACCTGGTAGAGCATCCCACACAAACGAATGCTCCACATGCGGGTTTCACATGCCACCAACTCCACATTCTCACGCAACTTCAGCGCCACAGCCGTTTTCAGATAGCCCTCAATGCAAAGGCTCTAGACGCAAATATTGGTGTGAGAGCTAATTCAATCAAGGAAACACTGCATGTTGGTGAAGGGCATATTGAAGAAGGATCAGCCGAGTGGTTCTTGTGGGAGAACAACTCCATTTGGCTCACTAACTTCACACACCATCAGGCTTCCAAGCAGCTCTCAAGGAAACTCAGTTTTCACACTCTATGCTTAGTGTCCTTTGAGTGCCTAGGACTGAAATGAAGCTTGGTGGGCATCCCACACAAACGAATGCTCCACATGCGGGTTTCACATGCCACCAACTCCACATTCACAGGCAACTTCAGCGCCACAGCCGTTTTCAGATAGCCCTCAATGCAAAGGCTCTAGATGCAAATATTGGTGTGAGAGCTAATTCAATCAAGGAAACACTGCATGTTGGTGAAGGGCATATTGAAGAAGGATCAGCCGAGTGGTTCTTGTGGGAGAACAACTCCATTTGGCTCACTAACTTCACACACCATCACGCTTCCAAATGGTTCTTTGGCTCACTAACTTCACACACCATCAGGCTTCCAAGCAGCTCTCAAGGTAACTCAGTTTTCACACTCTATGCTTAGTGCCTTTTGAGTGCATTATCTAGGAATGAACCTGGTAAGGCATCCCACACAAACGAATTCTCCACATGCGGGTTTCACATGCCACCAACTCCACATTCTCACGCAACTTCAGCGCCACAGCAGTTTTCAGATAGCCCTCAATGCAAAGGCTCTAGATGCAAATATTGGTGTGGGAGCTAATTCAAACAAGGAAACACTGCATGTTGGTGAAGGGCATATTGAAGAAGGATCAGCCGAGTGGTTCTTGTGGGAGAACAACTCCATTTGGCTCACTAACTTCACACACCATCAGGCTTCCAAGCAGCTCTCAAGGAAACTCAGTTTTCACACTCTATGCTTAGTGCCCTTTGAGTGCATTATCTAGGAATGAACCTGGTCGAGCATCCCACACAAACGAATGCTCTACATGCGGGTTTCACATGCCACCAACTCCACATTCACAGGCAACTTCAGCGCCACTGCCGTTTTCAGATAGCCCTCAATGCAAAGGCTCTAGACGCAAATATTGGTGTGAGAGCTAATTCAATCAAGGAAACACTGCATGTTGGTGAAGGGCATATTGAAGAAGGATCAGCCGAGTGGTTCTTGTGGGAGAACAACTCCATTTGGCTCACTAACTTCACACACCATCAGGCTTCCAAGCAGCTCTCAAGGAAACTCAGTTTTCACACTCTATGCTTAGTGCCCTTTGAGTACCTAGGACTGAAATGAAGCTTGGTTAGCATCCCACACAAACGAATGCTCCACATGCGGGTTTCACATGCCACCAACTCCACATTCACAGGCAACTTCAGCGCCACAGCCGTTTTCAGATAGCCCTCAATGCAAAGGCTCTAGACGCAAATATTGGTGTGAGAGCTAATTCAATCAAGGAAACACTGCATGTTGGTGAAGGGCATATTGAAGAAGGATCAGCCGAGTGGTTCTTTTGGGAGAACAACTCCATTTGGCTCACTAACTTCACACACCATCAGGCTTCCAAGCAGCTCTCAAGGAAACTCAGTTTTCACACTCTATGCTTAGTGCCCTTTGAGTGCATTATCTAGCAATGAACCTGGTAGAGCATCCCACACAAACGAATGCTCCACATGCGGGTTTCACATGCCACCAACTCCACATTCACAGGCAACTTCAGCGCCACAGCCGTTTTCAGATAGCCCTCAATGCAAAGGCTCTAGATGCAAATATTGGTGTGAGAGCTAATTCAATCAAGGAAACACTGCATGTTGGTGAAGGGCATATTGAAGAAGGATCAGCCGAGTGGTTCTTGTGGGAGAACAACTCCATTTGGCTCACTAACTTCACACACCATCACGCTTTCAAATGGATCTTTAGCTCACTAACTTCACACACCATCAGGCTTCCAAGCAGCTCTCAAGGAAACTCAGTTTTCACACTCTATGCTTAGTGCCTTTTGAGTGCATTATCTAGGAATGAACCTGGTAGAGCATCCCACACAAACGAATTCTCCACATGCGGGTTTCACATGCCACCAACTCCACATTCTCACGCAACTTCAGCGCCACAGCAGTTTTCAGATAGCCCTCAATGCAAAGACTTTAGACGCAAATATTGGTGTGAGAGCTAATTCAATCAAGGAAACACTGCATGTTGGTGAAGGGCATATTGAAGAAGGATCAGCCGAGTGGTTCTTGTGGGAGAACAACTCCATTTGGCTCACTAACTTCACACACCATCAGGCTTCCAAGCAGCTCTCAAGGAAACTCAGTTTTCACACTCTATGCTTAGTGCCCTTTGAGTGCATTATCTAGGAATGAACCTGGTCGAGCATCCCACACAAACGAATGCTCCACATGCGGGTTTCACATGCCACCAACTTCACATTTACAGGCAACTTCAGCGCCACAGCCGTTTTCAGATAGCCCTCAATGCAAAGGCTCTAGACGCAAATATTGGTGTGAGAGCTAATTCAATCAAGGAAACACTGCATGTTGGTGAAGGGCATATTGAAGAAGGATCAGCCGAGTGGTTCTTGTGGGAGAACAACTCCATTTGGCTCACTAACTTCACACACCATCAGGCTTCCAAGCAGCTCTCAAGGAAACTCAGTTTTCACACTCTATGCTTACTGCCCTTTGAGTACCTAGGACTGAAATGAAGCTGGTAGAGCATCCCACACAAACGAATGCTCCACATGCTTGTTTCACATGCCACCAACTCCACATTCACAGGCAACTTCAGCGCCACAGCCGTTTTCAGATAGCCCTCAATGCAAAGGCTCTAGATGCAAATATTGGTGTGAGAGCTAATTCAATCAAGGAAACACTGCATGTTGGTGAAGGGCATATTGAAGAAGGATCAGCTGAGTGGTTCTTGTGGGAGAACAACTCCATTTGGCTCACTAACTTCACACACCATCAGACTTCCAAGCAGCTCTCAAGGAAACTCAGTTTTCACACTCTATGCTTAGAGCCCTTTGAGTGCATTATCTAGGAATGAACCTGGAAGAGCATCCCACACAAACGAATGCTCCACATGCGGGTTTCACATGCCATCAACTCCACATTCTCAGGCAACTTCAGCGCCACAGCCGTTTTCAGATAGCCCTCAATGCAAAGGCTCTAGATGCAAATATTGGTGTGAGAGTTAATTCAATCAAGGAAGCACTGCATGTTGGTGAAGGGCATATTGAAGAAGGATCAGCCGAGTGGTTCTTGTGGGAGAACAACTCCATTTGGCTCACTAACTTCACACACCATCAGGCTTCCAAGCAGCTCTCAAGGAAACTCAGTTTTCACACTCTATGCTTAGTGCCCTTTGAGTGCATTATCTAGGAATGAGCCTGGTAGAACATCCCACACAAACGAATGCTCCACATGCGGGTTTCACATGCCACCAACTCCACATTCACAGGCAACTTCAACGCCACAGCCGTTTTCAGATAGCCCTCAATGCAAAGGCTCTAGACGCAAATATTGGTGTGACAGCTAATTCAATCAAGGAAACACTGCATGTTGGTGAAGGGCATATTGAAGAAGGATCAGCCGAGTGGTTCTTGTGGGAGAACAACTCCATTTGGCTCACTAACTTCACACACCATCAGGCTTCCAAGCAGCTCTCAAGGAAACTCAGTTTTCACACTCTATGCTTAGTGCCCTTTGAGTGCCTAGGACTGAAATGAAGCTTGGTGGGCATCCCACACAAACGAATGCTCCACATGCGGGTTTCACATGCCACCAACTCCACATTCACAGGCAACTTCAGCGCCACAGAGTTTTCAGATAGCCCTCAATGCAAAGGCTCTAGATGCAAATATTGGTGTGAGAGCTAATTCAATCAAGGAAACACTGCATGTTGGTGAAGGGCATATTGAAGAAGGATCAGCCGAGTGGTTCTTGTGGGAGAACAACTCCATTTGGCTCACTAACTTCACACACCATCACGCTTCCAAATGGTTCTTTGGCTCACTAACTTCACACACCATCAGGCTTCCAAGCAGCTCTCAAGGAAACTCAGTTTTCACACTCTATGCTTAGTGCCTTTTGAGTGCATTATCTAGGAATGAACCTGGTAGAGCATCCCACACAAACGAATTCTCCACATGCGGGTTTCACATGCCACCAACTCCACATTCTCACGCAACTTCAGCGCCACAGCAGTTTTCAGATAGCCCTCAATGCAAAGGCTCTAGATGCAAATATTGGTGTGGGAGCTAATTCAAACAAGGAAACACTGCATGTTGGTGAAGGGCATATTGAAGAAGGATCAGCCGAGTGGTTCTTGTGGGAGAACAACTCCATTTGGCTCACTAACTTCACACACCATCAGGCTTCCAAGCAGCTCTCAAGGAAACTCAGTTTTCACACTCTATGCTTAGTGCCCTTTGAGTACCTAGGACTGAAATGAAGCTTGGTTAGCATCCCACACAAACGAATGCTCCACATGCGGGTTTCACATGCCACCAACTCCACATTCACAGGCAACTTCAGCGCCACAGCCGTTTTCAGATAGCCCTCAATGCAAAGGCTCTAGACGCAAATATTGGTGTGAGAGCTAATTCAATCAAGGAAACACTGCATGTTGGTGAAGGGCATATTGAAGAAGGATCAGCCGAGTGGTTCTTTTGGGAGAACAACTCCATTTGGCTCACTAACTACACACACCATCAGGCTTCCAAGCAGCTCTCAAGGAAACTCAGTTTTCACACTCTATGCTTAGTGCCCTTTGAGTGCATTATCTAGGAATGAACCTGGTAGAGCATCCCACACAAACGAATGCTCCACATGCGGGTTTCACATGCCACCAACTCCACATTCACAGGCAACTTCAGCGCCACAGCCGTTTTCAGATAGCCCTCAATGCAAAGGCTCTAGATGCAAATATTGGTGTGAGAGCTAATTCAATCAAGGAAACACTGCATGTTGGTGAAGGGCGTATTGAAGAAGGATCAGCTGAGTGGTTCTTGTGGGAGAACAACTCCATTTGGCTCACTAACTTCACACACCATCAGGCTTCCAAGCAGCTCTCAAGGAAACTCAGTTTTCACACTCTATGCTTAGTGCCCTTTGAGTGCATTATCTAGGAATGAGCCTGGTAGAACATCCCACACGAACGAATGCTCCACATGCGGGTTTCACATGCCACCAACTCCACATTCACAGGCAACTTCAACGCCACAGCCGTTTTCAGATAGCCCTCAATGCAAAGGCTCTAGACGCAAATATTGGTGTGAGAGCTAATTCAATCAAGGAAACACTGCATGTTGGTGAAGGGCATATTGAAGAAGGATCAGCCGAGTGGTTCTTGTGGGAGAACAACTCCATTTGGCTCACTAACTTCACACACCATCAGGCTTCCAAGCAGCTCTCAAGGAAACTCAGTTTTCACACTCTATGCTTAGTGCCCTTTGAGTACCTAGGACTGACATGAAGCTTGGTGAGCATCCCACACAAACGAATGCTCCACATGCGGGTTTCACATGCCACCAACTCCACATTCACAGGCAACTTCAGCACCACAGACGTTTTCAGACAGCCCTCAATGCAAAGGCTCTAGACGCAAATATTGGTGTGAGAGCTAATTCAATCAAGGAAACACTGCATGTTGGTGAAGGGCATATTGAAGAAGGATCAGCCGAGTGGTTCTTGTGGGAGAACAACTCCATTTGGCTCACTGACTTCACACACCATCAGGCTTCCAAGCAGCTCTCAAGGAAACTCAGTTTTCACACTCTATGCTTAGTGCCCTATGAGTACCTAGGACTGAAATGAAGCTTGGTGAGCATCCCACACAAACGAATGCTCCACATGCGGGTTTCACATGCCACCAACTCCACATTCACAGGCAACTTCACCGCCACAGCCGTTCTCAGATAGCCCTCAATGCAAAGGCTCTAGATGCAAATATTGGTGTGAGAGTTAATTCAATCAAGGAAGCACTGCATGTTGGTGAAGGGCATATTGAAGAAGGATCAGCCGAATGGTTCTTGTGGGAGAACAACTCCAT